>NW_022601408.1:4746879-4872022 GCF_009176505.1 Sitodiplosis mosellana
CAGGAATTTTATGAGGTGATAGTCTACTATCACTGGCTCTTAGTCTAAAAACGTAAACAAAATCGAGCTATCATCATGAAATTCGGGCTTAATTTGATGTTTGGCAAGACTAAAACACATCTGCGCGAATTACTGTGTGCGAATTGACTGTGATTCATTCGCACAAGTGCATTAGCAACCCTTTAAAATGTCAAAGATGTCCAGCTCAATAAGAAAAGAACGCTTCAAATATACTGAGTATATTCCATGCGCCCGCTATTTTTAAGCCATTTTCGCACTTACGCCAATTTTGAACATAATTGAATACAGACTAAGTGGTATATTTGAGGCACATTTTTGCCGACCACTCAAATGTAACCAAATGAAACATTTCTTTTCGTTTCCAGCCGTTGCTTTTGATTCTTGGCTCTACCGTTCTTACCGCTATCGATTGTTTGCTTCTATTCTTTGCTTGTACTGGTGCTTGTGACTTTTAAGCCATCCTCTTTCTCTTCTTCGAATGCAAACTGGCGAAGAAATGCTTTCTTTCTGAACGATCAAAAAATCATTTTAAACTGTTCAACCTCATCCCCGGTTATTGACTTATTGAACGTTCTCTGTGCGGTTTCTGTTCACTACGCGAGAATCCGTAGAAAGATACCATGTAGAGAGAAAGAGCCACACGAGATGAACGCATTTGCAATAGCAAGCTCTTACGAATCATAAGAAAGAAAAACGAAACAAACAAAATCAATTCATTTCGTTGCGCACCGTCTGAAGAGTAGTAAAGTGTATTCCAATTGTGTTGAGTCTTAATGTTTCTCGTTTCTTTCTTTTCTCTTTTCATTGGATTGGTTTAAGTCAGCAGCGCTCATCGTCCAAATTATATTTCTATGGAATACTTTGTATTCATTAACATGTTCGTTCATTCGTTTGTTCGTTTGCTCGCTGACTCACTCACTCTTGGTTGCGGTTCTTACGTTTCTACGCTATGAGTCTCGCTTTTGTGTATAAAAAACACTTTTATGTCGTTGAACTCTATGCGCGAGAGAACGTTCAACTTAATCTGTAATCATTGGCAAAAGAACTTTTGGTTTTTTTCAATAGAATTCAAATCAGTTCACTTGAATTCAACTGGCCGCTAGCTATTTTAAATAACATCTTCTCATCGCAACTGCATCTGATCTATGTGATCTATAATATTGGACAGAAAAATTTTATCAAAATATCAAAGCAATGCTATATTCTGAATAAAAAAAAGGTTAAAATAATTGTAAGAGAATCTTCTGCACTATGAGAATTAATTCTATTGCTGAAGCTTCCATTTTTTTCGTTACTAGTCTGCATTGCATGGCAAATTTCCTCACGCATACACATCAGCTCGCATGTCTTGACAATAAATGTTTTAAAATTACACATTCAGTATATAGGTCAGTGTCGGAATAACGGTAGGTGCGCGAACGTGCATCGTGAAATGTGCATTCGAATTAGAAACTACCGTTGATTCACCGTTAAAGTCATACGATCGCGAGGCGTTTGTATGATGTGGTGTGCTGCATTGTATCATTTATTCAGCTTGGAGTTCGGTTTTTCTTCCTCTACACCAACGTTAGATATTTGCAACGGAAAAGTGCATTAGGCGCATTTACCCGTTTGAATTCGCAAGAATACACACGTAATCTCAAGCACAATATAGCTAGTAGATAGCCGACGAAGTTATATTGTAAAACATAATGTATGCACAAAACCGTAACAATAGTCCAATAAACCTTAGATGATAGAAGTGCACGAGTGAAACACCGTTACTTGCACTCGGCGCTTAATCTTTATCTTTTGGTGAATAGGCGTTCAAATACATATAGGTACATTGTGCCAATTTATTTTATTTTCTCCCGATCCCGGTTGCTTGAGAGTTGCATTTGTTTTACAGTCGTTTTTCTTTCTTTGAACTGAAATCAACATTCCAGCCGTTGATTAGAACCTTCTTTTCAGCAAATAGTTTGTTTGCATTCAAAAATATATTTAACGGTACTAGGACTCGATTTTTGATAAAGTACAGATTAACCGTAGCACTAACAATCTGTGCCATTTTTCATAAGGCTTCCCCACTCGCATTAAGTTTGTATTATGAATGTTAAGTTGCGTGCAACGCCCTACAATGTAAAAACAATACAAGTGGAGGATGATACACGTGATTTATCTGTACTTTAATATTCCAACATACAACATCCGTATGCAAACCAATAAAATTTTTGTTGATTATAACTGCTATTCTTCTTTTTCCCACTGTGGACGCCGCTATTGTTATGAAAATGCTGAGAAATGAGTTCATTTAATGAAATGCCAACATCCGCGTAAGGCTATACTAAATAAATATGTTTTTGAAATTCGTTCTATATTATAAATAAACATTTTTTTCTATTATGCACCAAATTATACATAAAAAATATATTTATTTATACCATTTGAAACGAATTCCAAAATCATATTTATTTAGTATGCCCTTACGCGGAAATTGGCATTTTATTAAACGTACTCATTTTTACAACAATGGCGGCGTTCGTAGTGTGAAAAAGAAGAAGCAGCCTCGTTCAAGCAATCGCATACGGATCCCGTGTGGAAAATTTTTAGCTGACTAGTCAGTCGATCAATTTGAGACATTTTGACTGACTAAAAGTGATTGTCTCGAACAAAATAAGCAACTGCAGTTAACTTTAATCACAAATCACTTTTAGTCAAAATGTCCCAAATTAGTCGACTGACTGAAAGAATAACTAAACGTGATTGTCTCCATACAAAATGCATGATTTCGATCAACTTAGCCAGTTTTAGTTGTGTAACACTACATACAGTTACATACAACTGAGTGACTGTTAGTCATTTTATTTGCACACAGGATGACATACAATTAGCAAGTTCAAATATACATAAACACATAATTCATAGGAACAAAGTTAAATCCGTCACCTGTGGTTTTGGACATTTTGGAAATGATTTTCGATCAAATCATATCAAATATTAAAGATGAAGGATCAAAGAGAAGGTTGAAATATTGATTGGGTACAAAATACAGTTTTTGGTGGCCTCATAGAGTTTAAAGTGAAATCGCAACGTTACAAAAAAAATTCATACGCTTTGAATTCAAAAAAACCGGGACGGGTGATATGAAACGATATTTTGTAGAAATTATTATCAAAATTTAAGTATAATTCTCCAACTGTCTTTATAGTTTAGTATGAGCTTTATAGATATTCAGAAAAATAGTCAAAAATATCGATTTAAAAAAAATTTGCAGAAAATATTCAGTCCATGCAATAATTATTTTGAACAAAATTTCGTAGCAATCAAACAACGTTATGGATGATTTTTTGCCACTTTCCAAACTTTGTCTTGGTTTCGTCCAACTAACCCTCTCTGCCCATATATTTATATAATTAGCAAGTTTTAAGTTGATATATACATTTATATCATACGGAAAGTAAATCGAAAACTGTTTTGTGAAGAATTATAAAAAGCGTTTCCATACGTATAATCACTCACTGCGTGAGCTCGTTTAGTGTATGATCACCATAAGATCGCTACCTACGACCAGCTATGTGGAAGATGGCAATGACCGCGCCATTTACTACATATTCTCTTTTCTTTACAGTACCGTTAAGGTGAATATATTCTAGAAAGTGGTATGGCGCTCATAAAGTTTCTTACGCGTATACGTAAGACAGCGATACACGAACAAGAACAATATACTCTGTTTTGCTTTACTCACGCACTACAGGTTTCATCTCGTGTGTATACGATAGCGAAATTACAGCTTTTTTCTGGATCCAAATGTCGATCTGATAATAATGAAATGACGGACATTTGTTCAGTTTGTAAAGATCAAAATACGAGAAAATTGAATTTTTTTCTATTTTGAAAAAAGATCAAATAACAATATTTCCTTCAATTCAGATTTGTAGACTGTCAATACAAAATGGAAATAATTCCGTTAAATTTCCATACAGAACGGGAATTATTCTTTTTTCCAATACAAGAATTTCTTTTCCAATTATTATTATTATTATTTATTGACACCGCCAAATACTGGCTTTATGATAGGTACAATACAATTGATTTGTACTGAAGCTTTATTGATTCATCTTTTTATTTTTATCAAAAAGCTAATTTAATTTTTCCCAACAATTTACGCTCTTTGCCTCTAAAAAAACCCCTTATACCATGAACAACTTGTAAGATATTTGTTTCCAAGAGATGTTTCATCTATACAATGGTCGAAGAAGCGCTAGAAAGCTAGTTGAAACTACTTGTCAAATATGTTGTTTTTTCATCTCTTTTCCATTTGTTTCATGGTAACAACCAAGAAGTGGAAAATTCCGGAACGATTGCGCGCAGACTCTTTGAATAACTTGTAAGAAGTAGCGTGTAGAATGGAAAAGAACAGTAACTATCAAAAGCAACGCAATCGAATGATTTGTATTGCACGAATGTGTATGAGCTATGGTATAGTGTATAGCGTACAATGTGCATGTTGAAAATCGAATAGCGGTAAACTTGCGGTACTTTTCGTTTTCATTGCGGCTCTAAACGTTTAGCCTAGATTTAGCACGGTGGGTCGATGACTTGATCGAAATCGTTTGGGCTGGTAGCAACAATTTGAATGAGCGTCTGTTTGAGTGTGTACGCGAATGTTCCGCCTTGCTTTTCCATCTACCGTATGGAAACTTTACATACTATTCAATGTTCATGGCGATGTGTCTCTCTATGTATTTGTATGTGGAACTGTATGTGTGTTGAATAGTTTCTTCTTGGTCGAAGAAATGAAGAAGTAAAACAAACTGTGAGTTCAGTCGACAGTACATTGGCACCAAGACATTCATTTCGAAAAGCACGCTCGCACACATTCACAACAGTGATCAAGAAGAAAAATCTCAACAAACAGGAAAGGAATTCGAATAACGCAAGAACTGAACCACAGAACTTCAGAACGGTCAACAAGAGTTTGGTTGAAAACAGTTCAACGGGTGATAGAACGGGGCCTGAATATATGCCTGTCTTTATCGAATGAACTTTTATTATGTCGGAGTAATGAACTTGATACTTGAATATTTTCTCAACACTGCTGATGTTATTAGCAGCTTTTGTTGTCGTTGCTGCTGCTGCTGCTGATGCTGCCGCTGATGATGATGATATTGATGATGTTGTTGTTGTTATGGTTGCTGTTATTGTTATTGTTACTTGTTACATTTATTGACACATCTGACTTTTCAAACTAAAAAAACGGACCGATCGTTTTGTTTCGTTTTTACATCGGTGCGACAAATATGAAGCTGGCAAAAAATCAAGCAACACAATGATATGGATACCGCGAACATACAAATTATTATCCGTTGGCCTGTAGGTGGGGGAGTGGGTCTAATATTTTATTAGTGTTTACTTTGCACTTCCATAACATTCTCAAATAAATATTTTGACACGTAATAATTGCATTCGTTGACTGATGGTGTTTACAGTGGCCAAGCAATGGATGTGATGCGAGATACACAGTAAAACAAATATCTTTTGAGATCAAATCTGTTGACTTATTTCGGTCATTTACATTTTTGACTTCATTCGACTTAGGAACTAATGATAGGCAGCGAAAAGAAAAATGATAAAATATGCTCCTATTTCATCGTCGAGATTTCTAAATAAATTGATAAATATGCGCGATCAGTGTGCCGCATACATGTGCATTAGATGTGCATTTGGTATTTTCTTTTCCAAATGCAATTGAAAAAGAAACTTTTTTCTGTAGAAGAAAAAAACGCGTACGGTGCATAAGGTTTTTGTGTATTTAAGAATACGATGAAAACACAGAAGTAAAAGAAAATAAAATCGTTCCGCTTTCCATTAATAACAGTGCAGTCAATCAGCGTGCATCATTTTGCACACACAAAATTCCAATGTGTGTGTTTCTGAGTAGATTTTTTTATATATATATTTACTACTTTTTCCTTGTTAATTCTTTGCAGTGTTTTCAAGTTCATTCAACTTAGAGCCTGATAATGAGGCCAATGCAGGTTTAATTTTTGTCATGCATTGTTAACACTCCAACGTTACTCTTTTTTGTCATGCCTGTTCATTGCAAATCTTGCACGCGGTGCAGAGAACAGAAAGAAATTTTACCTCACAGATTTTCATTTACTGTTGTCGTTGTACTAGTTCAAATGGAATCTGAAAAGTTTGACACTTTCTTCATATTTGATCAATCACTAAAATTGAAATTTGTACCCTCATTGATAGGAGAACATTGAATTGATCAATGACAAATCATAGAAGTGGTGCATTAGCTAAAAATAGATCCGACTTGGTGCAATGTGTTTGGGCGCAATACAGCGTTTCCAAAACGCCAATTTTGCGGCAAATCTATATGAAACCTTTGCTAAAGTATTCACGTTCCCGTAGTAACGTATTGAGTCACTTCAATTATCATTATTGATATCCAGCGCCACCTATCACACTCCATGCACTAATCAATTGTCAAATGGGTTTCTTGAGAGTATACAAAACACTTCAAACAATTATTACACTTTGGCATGGTTTGCAAAAGCTGTACTTGAATTTGTCGCACGTAGAAGAGGTTTTTCATCATGTTGTGATTGAGAAGAGAAACATCATAATATACATGCTCAATTTCGTTTATGTGTCGCATTAACACGCCACCACAGTTAATGACAGATCGCTGAAGATATATACGGAGCACAGAAACTCGGCCACAGTATGGAAGTAATGACAGCCGGGCAACGCAGCCATCTTCATATGAGTTGTCACTTTGGTTACATTGCTGGAGCACATTGACGTATGCTTAGATTTGAAAAATGTACAAATCAAAGTAAACTGAAACCAAAACAAAACCAGTTCCAACAAATTTTGAAAAAAATATTTCCTGAAAGAGTATTTAGCCAAATTTTAGGAAAATCATAGGCTTTGTTTCGCTCCAATAGCACTTTAAAAAGATGTGAGCCAGCTCCTCAGTACGTGAGCGCTCATTTAGGCGACGTTGCTATTCAAAGAAATGTTAAAATTTTGACAGCTATTATTTAAGAAAAATTGGAAATGTGTTGACATTTCTTCATATGGTAACACCACATAAATGAGCCAGATCTCTCTGAGCTCAGCGTTCATGTACTGAGGAGCTGGTTCGCAGGAGGCGTTCGTTGCTTGGTTTTTTTTATTCGGTCAATGTATTAAAAATGTCGATGTTTTTCATAAATAGAATGTTCATTTGGAAAAATGGTACAATATTTTCCATTCAAAATGTTGGCCACCGGAAGCGACTTCATTTGCCTATATTTCAGGCAATTTACAGATAGCATCTAAAAGAACGGTACTTTTGACGCTGTGAATAGGTCGATTCATTTTCTGAGTTGTTAAAAAAAGAGAACCATTTGGGCAATTTCAAATCGTCTGAAACAAGTGGTAGTCAGAAGGCTCAATGTTTGGAGAATGCAGCGGGGACATAGCGGGTATTCACATTAAACTGTTTCTTAGACATTGTCGACTTATCAATGAGAAAAATGACTAGAATGATGTTAGGTTTGGCGCCATCTGAGATATTTTCCCGTGACAAATTCCGTGGCTGGATTTACAGTTCACGGGATTTGATTTTCCGCGTAGAGTTCCTTTTTCTGCACGGGATCTCAAATCCCGTCCTCCATACATTTAGATGGGGAACCAAATCCCGTGAACCAAATTCTGTCATGTAAGCTGCCTTTATGCGGCTATTATTTAAAATAATAATAATATATGTACGTTTCGACATAAAAGCCCTTAGACGAATCCTATTTCCGTGCTGTTCATTTTTTTTATCAAGATAAATGCCTCGTGTCTCTAATTATTACTACTTTAATATTGAACTTGGAGGATTTTCTAGATAAAATAAAACCACAGACAAGAGAGTTTCGTTGTAGTGCTAGTGAGTTCAATTGCATCTTAGGGTTTGAAATTTGTTGAAGCGATTCAGTCATTTATTTTGCACAGACGAGTGCAACAGAGAAAGATATAGAGGGGGAAAGCATTCACGCACAAGCAACAGTATGAAGCAATCAGCAATAACGTAAATTGTAATAATAAGAAAAATGGTAAAAAGAAGAATCGAACAAACAGAAAGAAAAAGTGTGCCAATAAACTTATATGACCGAGTAAACTAAGAGGTTGAACACTCGCAGTACAGATATCTTTTTCGATTACTCTTCTCTTCTTCATTGCTTTTCAATGTATACAGCAGGAGCAAAAAGCTAAAAGAAGCTTTAATCAAAGTTTGAAATTTTCTTGAAATATAAATTGAATTATATGGCTTATTATACATCTTTAAATGACCGCATAGGAACATTCATAATTCTTTATTCTACATTATATGAGTGAATTTAATGTAGACACCTCACAAGAATACACAAATTCACTTATTTATTGAATCATTTATGCTAACTTAATTTCGCAGTTCACGAATGTTTCCATGCGTTCAAATGACAATGATATCTATATATGAGATCCAACGATACGAACTGGGAAAAACCAAGTTGACTATGAAAAGAAAGTGGCGATTCAAATAGATCGATTAATTGCGATTATGGGCATAGAATAGATGTGCAAAAGCTTTTTCTATTTCCGTGAATTTGCAATATTTTGTCCGTAGGACTGCCATGTTGTCAAATGAACTTCACAATATCAAATAGCACCACATGAATGATCATTCCAATTCTGTTTTGAACAAAATGAAGAATAAATTGTTAACATAACAGAGAGATCAAAGAACTTTTAATGTAACCCGAAAAAACACAGCGAATGTAAGCGTTGAGTCCACTCCAAATTGCCAATGTGTAAGTATAGCGAACGAAAACTTCGCATAACGGTAACCATGAGAAGATACCGAAAGAAGAAGGAAGATAAAAACGGGTACACAACATGATACAACAACAACAATACGCCAGCATACGTACCAAGAGGCAAACGAACTTTATTTGTGGAATGAAAGTTATGCAACAGCATAGATAGCTGTATAGCAAGCGATCGTTCACTCTCTCGTTGAATACATTTCTTTTGCTTCTCCTTCCTTTTTTCCAAATTCATTCTGGTTTCGCGTTGCAAGTCCAACCGATGTTCACTAAGCAGGCGCGTTCATTCGCGAATGGATCGCTTTTATTGTTGTTTGGATGCGCTTTTGCTTCTCTCTGTCTTTCTCATTTTCTCTTTCACTGCGTCTCTCTCTCTCTCCCTCTTTCTACATTTGCTTCTTTATACCTCTCCATCGCTATTCTTATTTCTGATCTGAACATGATTCTTTGGAACAAATTTATACATGCAATGAATGAACCGTATTTTCACCCACTTTTCAATTTGAGTTTCTATCACCATACTTGCAAATTTGCAGAGCATATTCACATTTATGTACCAATGAAGAAAATAAGTGGTGATTAAATCTATCTACTAATACTTATTGTTTTTGTGCATCTTCTTACTTCTTACTATTCATCAAGACAAGTCCAGAATTTCGTATTATCGTCATCGTCACAACACCGTAATCCAATGCCAGATTTATTGGCTTGTATACAAATATATTTGTATTTGTATGGTTTCAAATCGAAATTCAGAAGAAAAATAAAATACAAACCAACCACTTGTTTCGCTTTCGGCTACCACGATTGCAGACCTAAGTAATCTTTGAATTCATAATCTGATGCACATTGAATTTCGAATTAATATAACGGTGCCCTCCATATTCTTTGTGAACAAATATGAGAATTGTTTTAAGAGACGTGGCAGAACCCGAGGAAATGAGGTTTCAAAATATCTTTATGTGAGAATCCCTAAAGGTTCTATATCCTAGGCCACCGATTATTGAAACAAAAATCGGCGCCAATCGGAATTAATGATGCCTACGAAATAGAACCTTACATTGAATTAACATTGATTGTATATATGAAAGAAACTCAATTATTTAATTAATGAAATTTTCTTGTACAAATTTTCCATATCCGGGGTTTGAGAGCGATGGACACATTAATTTTGGCTGAATTCTGCTCGGAAATTTGAGTTTCTTCCATGCGTAAATTTTGTCATATAAACCAATGCGAAATATTTTAGGATGTAACTAACGAAAGAGGGTTTGATGACCTAAAGTATAAAATCGGTGGGATTAGGAGTGATCTATGGATTCTCAGGATTTGGTCTGATTCTTGTACATGCCATAATTCTGACATTTTTGCATTCTTATGGCGTTTATATGCATTTTGTATTCATATAAATGTCAGAATTGTTGACGTTTCTATACATTTTGGTCACGAAAAGGTTGAAATAAATACGTTTTGTCTTTTTTGGTGGATTTATGGGACGTCTATATTGAGGTTAAATTTGCATCTTTCATATTTCTGTGAGCGTTTTGTCTTTTATCCTGGGCGATTTGTTAGTTTAACACTATGACTGTCCCTCGGGCATACCATTCCCGTAATGTATTTTATATAAAAACTGGACTATCTGTCTTAAGCAAAGTTGTAGAGCAGACTGAGTACTACAACTTTGCTCAGACATTAAGTCGTTTTCTCTTATCAGTAACGCAAGAAATGATAAGAGAAATCTCGCGTTTTTCGCGGTTTTTCGCGTAACTGATAAGGAATAACGAAATAAAGCATTTGAAAAAATGTAGTACTCGAGGTCCTCTACAACTTTGCTGAAGACAGATGTCAGTCAGGAAATTTTTTTAATCAAAAACCTCATATGGTGGGAGACCTTTCGTGGTTTTTCGCGTATATCGTGCCAGCTGAGTACTACAACTTTGCCGAAGACACCAATTCGTTATCTCTTATTAGTTACGCGAAAACCGCGAAAAACGCGAGTTTTCTCTTATCATTTTCCGCAGAAATACTGATAGGTGATAATGTGACAGTGTCTTCATAAAAATTGTAGTACTTAACCTGCTCTACAACTTTACTGAAGACACACATCATTTATATCTTATCAATTCCGTGAAAAATGTGAGGCCGAAAATTCACGTTTTCGTGGTTTTTCGCGTATTTCGCGGAACTGATAAGCAATATGTGTTTTCAGCAAAGTTGTAGAGAGAGTCAAATACTACAACTTTGCTGAAGATACCAATTTATTATCTCTTATCACAGTCCAGTTTTTATATAAAATACACTACGGGCATTGTATGCCCGAGGGACAGGAATATATTGCAAACTAGAGGGACACTGGACAGTCATAGTGTTAAAGAAAGATCCGTATTGAGCCGAAAGGTAAATTGATTTTCGCAGGCATTTGGGCCGATATTTGTGAATACTTTCCTCTGAATACATTTAAATCTGTACACCATGCATTCGTGAGAGTTAAATTCCCTACTTACAATGAATGAACCACGCAAGTCTTAAAAAGCAGGCAGAAAATAAGCGGTATTTGCGCACATCGTAAGCGCATGCAGAAGGAAAAGCCGGAGAAATATACTATTAAATAGACAATTGAATTCATTGAAGAGAGTCTAGTTCAAGTTCGTGCATTGACACCAATATGCAGTGTTTCCATTTGTTCATATTTGAGTTTATTTTTAATTGCATTGCTTCATGATTGTGTGTGCATGTGTGCATAAGTGAACTTCTTATTTAGTATATATGTGGTATTCAATATTGGCGATGTTTGTGGTTGATTGTTTCAAACTACTAATATGTAGAGTGTAGACAGTTTTTCAGCATTTATCTTGTAACCTCGAACATTTTTCAACAATAAACTAACACTTTGGAGAAAATCTCATTTGTATTTGAGCGCTCACGGCGCCCCGGTGCAAATTGTATACATGCACCCTGAAATTTTATGACTCAAAATCGTTTCAAAACAAGAAATGGTTTTTATTAGAAAAATTCTGTACCAATTCTGATGACGTTCAAAACTAGATTTGCCATGCCTTTTTTCTTAATTTCGTTGAGTGCGTCGATGAATCGAACAAAATTACGATTTTTCACCAAGATTTCGTTTTATTTTGTTATAATAAATAATAAAGAGGCTTCTTTAACCCTCTAACCCGCAAACATAGTGGTACACAGGGGAGGAGTAAGACCGGCACTCTTTTCCTTTTCTTACCTGGCAAATAAACGAAACGATCAAATAACTAGTAGATGGTTTTTATTCTGGGCCATATTTATCCTATAAAAAATATCTGGCTATTTTTTCCCCATTTTTTGAGTTTTGCGGGTTAGAGGGTTAAAGATGTTCCTACCATCAAACCGCAATCTTATATATATTAATAGCCATAAGCTCAATAACAAATCAAATGTAGAATTGAGATAGAGGTAAGAAAATAGAACAAAAGAGAAAGAAATCAAAATGAAAGGCAATGAATCCATACGGAAATTGCACGCATATCGGTATGTCGACTGTGTGTGTGAATGACCGCGAGTAACTTATATTCCATTTAAAATGAAAAACAACATGTACAGCTTCTTGCATTTTTCTTCTCATGTTGCGTATTGTGTATATGTTTCGAAACACTTGCACATGATTACATAGATACACATCGATAAAGTTACTTCGGACAGTTACTGAGAGTAATTGTTTTGTTTCAAAATTTAACCGGTCACATTGTGGTCTTACTGAGAAAAACTTGAAAATAATTAAATACAGAAAAAACTTAAAAATACATTCCAAAACTATATACTGAAAAGTCACTCAAGACTGTATCTCCTAAATGAAATTTCCTAATATTATCCTTAACTCCGTGTATTGGGCATACAGTGCCCGAGGCAAACTTCAAATTTAAATACAAGTATGAATATAAAAAAAAATTATCATAAATATACCACCATTCGATAGATTGACTCTTTAGCTTCACACCAGTAAAATTTCATGTTCATATGATGTAAGCATGTGTGAGATATGTATGGTTATAACACATGTGCGCCGTACGTGTATTGGGGCATACAATGCCCGTAATGGATTTTGTTTCAAAACTCTACTAAAATTAGAGATAGCAATTTAGTGTCTTTAGCGGAGTTGTAGTACTCAAGATTCACTAAATTTTTGCTCAAGACAAATATCACTTATCTTTTATCAGTTAGGCGGAATCCGCGAAAAACCGCGGAAAACGCGATTTTTTTCTTATCATTTTCCGTATAACTGATAAGAGATAACGAAATGATGTCTTCGGCAAAATTGTAGAGCAGGTTGAGAACTACAATTTTTTTGAAGACATCATTTCGTTATCTCTTATCGAATGTGGGATATTCTAGTAATCAACCTGCTCTACAACTTTGCTGAAGACAAATATCACTTATCTCTTATCAGTTGGGTAATTTTCTTTTAATAAAAAACCTCATATGGTGGAAGACCTTTCGCGGCTTTTCACGTATATTGCGTAACTGATAAGAGACAACGAATTAGTATCTCGAGCAAAGTTGTAGAATGGATCAAGAACTATAACTTTGCCCAAGACACCAAGTCGTTATCTCTTATCAGTAACGCTAAAAACCGCGAAAAACACGAGTTTTTTCTTATCATTTTTCACGGTACTGATAAGAGATAACGACTTGATGTCTTCAGCAAAGTTGTAGTGCTCAAGGTGCCCTTCTTCACCAAAATTACCATATATTTATTTCTTAGCATAGTCCAGTTTCCATAAAAAATGCGCTACGGGCACTGTATGCCCGATACACGGGAATATGGTGTGAGACACAAACACGGAGTGAAGGATATTATTGTACATAAAGCAAAAAAAATCACTTCTAATAAATATATTTTTGTTCTTTATTTCTTGCTATTTTGGTTAAAATTTAGTATTTACAGAGGATAATTTGGCGGCGAAAACTCCTTTAGTTATAGTTTGTATGATTTTGTATTCCAAATTAATTAGTTCCAAAATTTTGGCTTTTCCATTGCAAAATTGGACATTTCTTTATTTGTTAAAAATAGTTTTCCTATGTTGATATTCGAAAAATGATGAATTCCGAACATGAGCTCAAGCCCACGTTTTTTAAAGAGCTGAAATGGCGATTAACACTTTTTAAAAATGGGATATGCAACCCAATTGAGAGACCTGCGGACATCCAGCCATTATCAGATGGTGAACAATTGTAGAGCATAGTGGTGCTCTCCTAGTAGTGACTACACACAGAAAAGAATGCCCGGAAATTTTAGGTGTTCGCCGTAAAATTTGACATTTATATATAAATTTCTATAAACATTTTACCGGCAACACTTCAATTTTCCGGGCGATGACATAATTTCAAATATTTCAACAGAAATTAGCGCCATCTGTCATTTCAAGCGGTAAAGTATATATAGTATTTGATAAAATATTTGAAAATATGTCATCGCCCGGAAAATTGAAGTGTTGCCGGTAAAATATATATAGAAATTTTTATATAAATGTCAAATTTTACGGCGAACACCTAAAATTTCCGGGGATTCTTTTCTGTGTGTAGGATATCAGTAGAATTTTTTTCAATTCTTTCCGCGCTCAAATCCATTCGGCATATTCATTCTATACATAAAAAATGTGCTCGTTCTGTATGGAGTTTTTGTTGTGAAAACCTGACTCACTCCAAAAATGAGCGCAAAGAGCAGTTCAGATTATTTGAGTAAAATCGAGAGACAAACATTGTTAATAAGAAACAATACAAATGACATTACAGCCATCATCATGAGCAATAGCAAAGTTCAAAACCATGGTATTGTCAATACAAAACACAGTAATATCGATTAAATATCCCGAAAAAAGTCAAATTTCGCCAGGAAATTTTGAAAACATCGCCGAAGTCGTTTTCGAAAAATGGCCAATTTATGCCAATTTTTTCGGTTTTCCGCCCATAAGACTATGTCAAATCAATTTTTCAAATCCAATAGGTGCCGTTTGATAGCCGGCCTCAAGATCTTCTCAACAATACCCAAAAGTCTGGGATCGGTTAAGTGGTTTGATCACAGTAGCCTTAGGAAAGAAGGTCATTTTTTGAACGTTCGAAGGCCGGCTAAAGCCAAGATAGTGGCTAAATAAAAAAATGCCGGAAAAAAAATATCTTACCAGTAAAGGTATTTTGAAAAAAAAAAAATCGCAAAATTCTGATTGGATTCGTTAAAGGGGTCGAAATGAAGACGATTGGTCCCAATGGTATCGTTGCGAAATTTTTTGTTGCCTCCCTACAGCCCTATGTAGCTCCAAGCCTCCCATCTAAGAAAAAAGCGTCTTGCCGATACATTTTTGCTTGTATCTCGTGAACGGTTCGAGACTTTGCTTTACTGTTTTGAGCAAAGTTGAAGGTTTTGATAAGACAAACAATTTTGCTGAACACGTCAACCCCCCAGAACCCCCCTTCAGGGTTAAAAATCCCCAAAGTTGAAAAAAGTTGATTTTTTTTTCAATTTCGTTTTGCTGAAAACAGTCTCGATCCGTTCACGAGATACAAGCAAAAATGTATCGATAAGACGCTATTTTCATATTGGAGCTACATAGGGCTGTAGGGAGGCAACAAAAAATTTCGCAACGATACCATTGGGACCAATCGTCTTCATTTCGACCCCTTTAACGAATCCAGTCAGAATTTTGCGATTTTTTTTTCAAAATGAGGGACCTTTACTGGTTAGTTTTTGATGTACTTTAATTTCTGAAAGTTTGAACAAAATCGGTACGTACGCGTACATAAACACAAACAAAACTATTATCTCTGAATAATTGGTGGAGTTTCAAGATGGCCCGTCCATTCAAGATGGCATTCAACATCCGTTAAATTGGAAAAACTGAGAATTGCTCCAAATTTTCAAGTGGCTATTTCCATGAATACTGTTGGTCATTCATACCAGGGTCAAGTCCCAAAACTTTGCTGAACACACTAACTCAATATCTCTTATCATCGCATGTTTATGAACATTACTCATGCAGGAGTTATTTAGCATTTACACGTGCTTTTTGTTAACAATGTTATTTTTTAGCTCATTTATCGAAGAGGTTATAAAAACTTTGGCTGATTTCATAACATTAAACAATGTGGTCGATGTGATTTTTTTATTTACCTGTAGCAGCGTAAGTAGAAATTCATCTGCAGCATATGCGGGTTTATGTAATGGTCGCATAAAATTCGTAATATTTTTTTTTTAATTTCTGTTGCCCTTTAAATAATAATTAATTTATAATTGAGCATTTAAATAATAGCGTCTGAAACACCAGACTGGAGAACAATCGGAGCCTTGATTTAAATAAATTAAAATCTTACCAATTGCCCGTTCATTTTCCAATTGCTACTTAAATGCCTTGCTTATCTTTGATGTGCAAAAAGACAAACAGTGCAGCGAATATTATGTGATTACAATTCCTGTGTAGTCTGATAAATGTAGCATGTCGTGTTTTTTTTTCATTACATATTTTCGGTGGATTCCTAACTTAATTGTATTTTTCTGCCCGTGCACATCACAGAAAGTTGCAAACAGGTGATTGCGTATACATCATCAGCGTACAAAATCGGTCAGTTAAAAGTGATTTTACATGCCTTTTTACATATGAAAGTTGTGCACATAAGGAGCAGGTCAATAATAAATACGTTCGATTTGGAACTAATATATACTTTGGTGAATGATTTGTGTATTTGCAATACTTTGGTTTCGACCTTTGATAGGATCTGTAATTCCACACACCAAAATATGGAATATGTAAACTAGTAGCCGATGACACTTATACGCGAGTTGATTTACATCTAGCAATAAACGAACGAAAAATGTTACTACTTTCTAGTTACAATAGTCACTAAACGAGCGTCAGATGTCACTTGTTTAGCGGTTTATTTACATCATACACTAATTTTAAAATGACAGATTTAGGTGTGTATGCTTTACATTTTAATATCAAATTTATCTTTGATATATGTCGTTTATATAATTATTATTATTTATTTATTGGCAAATGTAAAAAATCACATATACGTCCTTACATACTAGATACATAATTTTTTCTAAATAGATTATATGTAAAAAAATAACAAAAAAATAACATTAATTCATATTTTGGTTTCTTTGGTTTCTTATTATCAATTGGTAATATTTGTTCGTTAAAAAGTATGCTTTTAATTTTCTTTTTAATTGTATTTACAATTTTTTTATTGGTGAAGAAATATTATTAAAAGAGCTAATACCTCAATACCTCTATTTATAGAAGAATGTTTACTCCATTTATTATTTGACTTAATTTTATGCATTTTTTTAGTTTGAATCGTTTGATTTTCATGGATATTATTTTTGAATTCAATATGAATATGAATATGAATATCACATTTCAAATTTTTGTTTATGATTTTATATGCCATAAGTTTGGATACCCCTATGAAATATATTGTTTCTACGTTTTTTGAACATTTTCAGTTGAAATTTAGTATTGCATATGAAAATATATCGAAATTCTGACCGAATGGATGATTTGGAAGATAACATTTGGCCGGCCTATGGCCATCTTTTGGCCTTTGAGCTGTGGGAGCCAAAATCGAAGTCTTAAACGGGCCATCGGATTAAAAAGTTATATACGCCATAACGGCCATATCTTGGCCAAACGCCGGCCGATTTTAATGTTTAATACCACAAATCACATCTACTTTTCAAGACCTTTCCAATGGCGTATATAACTTTTTCATCCGATGGCCCGTTTAAGACTTCGATTTTGGCTCCCACAGCTCAAAGGCCAAAAGATGGCCATAGGCCGGCCAAATGTTATCTTCCAAATCATCCATTCGGTCAGAATTTCGATATATTTTCATATGCAATACTAAATTTCAACTGAAAATGTTCAAAAAACGTAGAAACAATATATTTCATAGGGGTATCCAAACTTATGGCCTGTGGTGTAAATTAGTGTTCATTTCTAAATCTTTCACTTTTTCAAATTGTAAAATATTGTGTTCTTTGAACAAGTCTTCGGTAGATATATTTCCTACTCTATATTTATTATAAAAAAGATTTCTTAGGTACTTGATTTGCAAAATTTTAATTTTTTTTAAATATTTTCTTTCTTTGTGCCACTCCATAAAGTTAGTAGATATATAAGATGTTGTTCATTACGAAGTAATTGTTGTTTTTGAGTGTATCGATATAGTTTTGTACTGCAGTGTCATTTGATTTTGAAAGATCAAAATTAGCATCACCAAAACAAATGAGAATATCAGTTTTGTCTAATATGTTTTCTAGAATCTCAATGAAATGTTCTGCATTAGTGACAGGAGAACGAAAAAAAATAGCTATTTTGATTTTTTGCTCTGTAAGATTAAACATAATCAAATGACTTTTATGGAATTGCTCGTTCTTTATAACATTGAATTTAATATTTTCATTTATAAAAATGATAATACCACCACCACGATTAGCTACAGTTACTCAAAGTTGTATAGTTTTTCAAATTAAAAAACTTCACTTCTTTTTCTTTCAACCATGACTCAGTGATGATGATGATGTGTGATTTTTCTCTAAGATTTTCAATAAAATTTTCCAATTCATTCAATTTCTTTTTAATGGATCTGATATTCAGAAGCAAGATAATCAATTATTGATAATTAAATGCAGTTGTGACGCCATTTGTATTGTTCCTTATCAATAAGGTGCATCTCTCGCCTTTTAATGATCGCGAATTGATTTCTTGACTATTCTCTTTTTTTTTAAATGATATTTTGTTGTTAGTTTTTCACTGTTTGTGTGGAAAAAACAATACGGCTATCTTTTGTTCTGTTTTAAGTAAATAAATAATTTTAAAAAACTACGAAAATGAATTTAAAGTTTAAATTTACATGCACACTTTTTTAATATTATGCTGATTAAAACCTTAGCACGTTATTCAATATAATTTAATACATACGACCGTGGTTTAATTATACAAAACCGCACCGTGGCCGGTGTTTCACATACAAATCAATTATTTTTATTACCGAATCTGATCATTGCACCGGTTTCATGAATATAACATTTGTTTTCATATTTATTTCTGTAAGTTTTTTTCTAGTTTTAATTATTGAATAAGATTGCGTGCTTTTTTGTTCTAAACATTCAGTGAGTCGCTTACCAGGTTAGTTTTTTGCCTGATTTTTGAGCATATGCATACTTTTCGATCCACTTTTAAACATTTTTCATCGTATTTCTTTTTGTGCAACTGTAATTGATTAAGGTTGGAAGCAGACGCTGAAAAAATATATCGATACTTTTGTTTCCAACGCTTAAAATGATTGAATTGGCTTCAAGCATTACATACTTTCAATTATTTTCAATAAATGACAGCTTGATAATCATTAATTAATGAATAATGATGGCGAAACATCGGGTCGCTGAAAAATAAATTGAATGAAGGAAAATTTCAAAGCAAATGATTAAATATCGTCCGTTTAATAAATTCAATATATTTGAAAAATTATGCTATACGCGGTAGAAATCTAGAATGAAAACGAAGATAACGCCGACTGCATTTAAAAGCTGATGAACTGAGTGACATAGTCACTTGCATTTTTACACGAACAAATTCTGTCGAAAATACATGGTTAAAATTGACTTACATTTCCGATTTCAAAGTTTTGCCGCAAATATGAAGTGTCATTAGGTGCGGTTTACATACGAACTCAAAACAGATGTTTTGACATTTGACTCTGCTCAAAATGACATTGTAAATCAAATAAAAAAGTCTTCTCAGCTATTTGCATTCTTGGTTGTGTAAAAATGGCATCAAAATTGTTGAGAATATCAAAAAAATTCACGACCATTTCTCAAGTAAGTAAATCAGCCTACTATAACTTCCTCTCAACAAGAAATCATTCCAATGATTTGTGGTGGAAGCACAAAAATGAAGATATGAAAGTTGTAGAAATGGCGAGTAGAATAGTACATTGTTATGTAATAGTTTCACGCCGTCAAACTGGTGTATTTGCAAAAATTTCATTCGATATTCATTTGATATAAAGTATTTTTTTCAATGATAATTCATTTCATTTGAAACTAGCGCCTGAAGAGTTCACATAGTGGCGATTTCCAAGCAGCATTAGCGAGCTTAAATATACCAACTGAATTGACTGTAGCCAACAACAACTTGAGAGTTGCATCACAATCAACAGATTCGGATACAACCACTGTTGGTTTGTTCATTGACGTTGGTGCGCGTTACGAGGAAGCAAATAACAATGGTGCTGGTAACTTAGTTCAACGCTTGCTTTTCAAAGGCACCACGAAACGCGCTCAAGCCGATTTGGAATCCGACATCTCCAGTTTGGGGGCACGTTTGTTCTCGACCACATCACGTGAACGAAGTGCAATCTATGCAACGTGTTTGACAAAGGATGTTCCAAAGATCGTTGAAATTTTGTCGGATGCTATTCAAAATCCGAAATTGAGCAGCGAAGATCTAGCCAAGGTGCGTAGTGAAATTTTACGTGAAGCTGACGAAGTGGAAAGCAATGTCCAAGATGTTGTCTTTGATTACCTTCATGCCACCGCATACCAAGGCAGCCCATTGGGCCAAACCGTCTTGGGCCCCCGAGAAAATATCCAATCACTTACGCCAAATGATTTGAAATATTATATCGATACGCATTTCAAAGCATCACGTATTGTTTTGGCTGCTGCAGGAGGTGTGAAACACAATGAAATTGTACAATTGGCACAACAACACCTGTCAAAATTGGAAAATAGCTTTGATGGTGAACCACCGGTTTTGTCAAGATGCCGTTATACTGGATCGGAAGTTCGTCTTCGTGATGACTCACTTCCATATGCCTATATTGCATTGGCCGTTGAAGGACCAGGATGGAACAGTCCGGACAGAATTCCATTGCTTGTTGCCACCAGCGCAATTGGTGCATACGACCGTTCCCAGGGCAAGCTTGGAGAAAATTCAACATACGGTTAGTTAATCCTCGAAAAAGAAATTTGATCACAAATAGACTGAAAAACCCCGTTTATTTCCTAGAAATTTGTCACAACTACCAAGGCTTCAACGTAACATATAGCGACACCGGACTGTTTGGCGTGTATTCAGTCTGCGAACCATTGCAATGTGATGACATCTCAAAGGCTGTTTTGGAAGCATGGCATCGTGTCAGCTACAGCATCACTGATGCCGAACTTGACGAAGCCAAAAACCGCTTGATCACGCAATTGTTGAACCAACAAAGCAGTAAGCAAACATTTATTAAATAATCTAATTCCAAATATAATTACAATTGTTACTTCTATATACAGCTACAAAGGGAAATTGCGAGGATATCGGAAACTCTATTTTGTCATTCGGTCGTCGTGTACCATTGAATGAATTGGCAGCATCTATTGAAAATGTATCAAACCAAACTGTGCGTGATGTAACCGATAAATACACAAACAATAAATGTCCAGTTATTTCCGCGGTTGGACCAGTAGAAAATCTGACTGACTATATTAACATCCGTACAAGAATGTACTGGGCTCGTGTATAAAACCATGTCAATGTGTAAATATAAATAGTCTATGTGTTTGTTAATAGACAACCAATTTTAAACGAACATCTATGCCAAATAAAAGAAAACAATTTAAAATTAAATTGGATTTGGAATTAATTGGAATTTTTGGTTTTACACATTCATTTAAGCTGATAACGCGATAGGGAGATTGTATGAAATACATGCGAGCCGATACCGACATTTTTGAAGAATGAACGCACTCATGTGTGCACGTCATGATGTCCAATACATTTTTTGACAGTTCTGTATTGCATGGAAAAATTAATAAGTTGACAGATACAATTTCAATTGAGGTTGGGAGATTACGAATAAGAAATACATTCCCTTTTGGCAAAAAATGGCATCGCGACTCCTAAGATTGTCGACTCCTAGCTTTCGAGCACTGTCTCTGGTACATTTTGTCACATTGCTTTTACATATTTTAGCCGTACAAAAATAAACTTTTAAGTGAAAATTCATTGATTTTCTGTGTCTTCTCAAGTGAAAAAAAAACTGAAAATGGCGGACATCTTCACGGCACATACTATTATATAATTGTTGCCTGTGTTCGACCATGTTTGAATTCTTGTTTTGTCTTAGTTTCTTTCTATTAATAGAATGCGAAAAACATTAATTACAACTAAATGGGACATCTCTCCAATTTAATACATGTTCTAGTGATTATGTGATTCTAAAATGCATGTCATTTGTACAATATACGTGCATTACCCCATGCAGCATCAATTTGACAAAATGAATTGATTGATATCAACTCGAATTGAACTTGTTATATGTAAACTGTTTGTTTCCATTTGCAGCGTTTCAAGAGCGGAACATCGCATAGTGGTGATTATCAAGCTGCATTGACCACAAGCGCCCCAACTGAACTTACCTCTACGACTAACAATATTCGTGTAGCTTGTCAAACCACTACTAGTGAAACCACTACTGTTGGAATTTGGCTTGATGCCGGTGCACGCTATGAAGAAGCCCAGAACAATGGTGCCGCAAATTTTATCCAACGTTTAACATTCAAAGGTACAGCTAAACGTGCGAAGGCAAATTTGGAATCCGAAGCTGCCAGCTTGGGTGCTCGTTTGTATTCTTTTACTGACCGGGAACAAACCGCATTCTATGCCACCTGCTTGAATAAGGATGTACCAAAAATTGTCGAAATCTTATCGGATGCCGTACAAAATCCAAAATTGGATGAAACCGATATTGAAAATGAACGGCAAAAAATTTTGAGAGATTCTGAAGAAATCGAAAGCAATGTCCAAGACGTTGTCAACGACTATTTGCACGCAATAGCTTATCAAGGAACACCATTGGGCCAAACCATTTTGGGTCCAAGAGAAAATGTTCTCTCATTAACATCAAAGGACTTGAAATACTATATCGATACCCATTATAAGGCATCTCGCACCGTGCTAGCTGCATCAGGTGGTGTGAAACAAAATGAACTGCTTCAGTTGGCTGAACTAAATCTTGGCAAATTGGACGATACATTCGACGGCGAACCACCGGTTTTGTCAAGATGCCGTTATACTGGATCGGAAGTTCGTCTTCGTGATGACTCACTTCCATACGCCTATTTTGCATTGGCCGTTGAAGGACCAGGATGGAACAGTCCGGACAGAATTCCATTGCTTGTTGCCACCAGCGCAATTGGTGCGTACGATCGTTCCCAGGGCAAGCTTGGAGAAAATTCAACATACGGTAAATTGATTAAATTTATTCTTTTGTATGAAAATCTTCTAAATAGTTTTTCCATATTCCAGAAATTTGCCATAGTTATCAAGCCTTTAATATTACATATAGCGACACCGGACTATTTGGTGTGTATTCAGTTTGCGAACCATTGCAATGTGAGCACATCTCAAAGGCTGTTTTGGAAGCATGGCATCGAGTCAGCTACAGCATCACTGATGCCGAACTTGACCAAGCCAAAAATCGTTTGATCACGAAACTATTGGCTGAACAAAGCAGTGAGCAAATTATGCCTTATAATAATTTTATGCAAATGTTTAATTTTGTTTTTTTTTTTTAACTAATAGCCTCCAAAGGGAATTGCGAAGACATTGGCCGATCAATTTTGGCTACAGGACGCCGAACACCGTTAAACGAGTTGGTAGCGACCATTCAAAATTTGTCCAACCAAACTGTACGCGATATTACTGATAAATACACAAATAATAAATGTCCAGTGCTCTCTGCCGTTGGTCCAGTTGAAAACCTTACCGATTACGTTAACATCCGAACAAGAATGTACTGGGCTCGCGTTTAAGATGTAAATAAAATATTTTGAACATAAAGTCGACCATTTTGCATCCAGTCAACGGAATACAATCAGTTGATGGGCGACATGGAAAATCTTATTAACCTAATTAAAATAATAAATACTATACTTGCGATTCCTGTCAACAATATTCTGTTTGTATTTTAATTTCAAACCCCAACAATTTTTGTGAATTGGTTTTTTTTTCTTACCAATTTAAAACAATTAAAGACGTTGTTTTTAACAAATGTTTTTAATAGTTGCATATGTGTCGGTGAGAATAAAAATGGGAATACAGAAGTGTTTGAATTGAAGCGCAACATGCATTTTTCTCTCTCTTAAAAACGCAAAATGAATTGTCGCTTCAATAGAAGCGTAACATGAAAAATGGGAATATTGAATGCGGATTTTTGTGTTTTCCGCGAAAATGATAAGAGTAAACGATGTTTTATCTTCGAAAAAGTTATAGAATTGGTCAAATCCCAAAACTTTGCTGAACACACCAACTCATTATCTCTTATTATTTTTGCGAAAAACACAAAAAACCATACAGGTGGGCGAATTTGCGAGTATATACTCACTCATTTTGAAAATGAGTTTGTCGAGATATACACAATTGAGTAAGAAAATAAGTCGGAAATCGAGTCGGAAAATGAGTAGGTGTAGAGTTACTCTTTCTGAAAAAAATGAGTATGTCGAGACATACTCATTTACCGTTTGTATGGGAGTAAGAATAAGAGTATGAATTATACTCTCTTACTCCGCCCACCTGTAAAAAACCACATACAAAATCCATATTTTTCTTGTTACCCTTCTATTGAAGCGACGATTCATTTTGCGTTTTTAAGAGGAAAAAAATTATGTTACGCTTTAGTTCAAACACTTCTGTATTCACCGACGCGTATGTATGTATTAGAAATAAATTATTTATATTATTTTTTGAAACATGAGGGACACAGGAATAAACGAAGGTATTTATTATTGAATAAAACCACTCTAAAAGAATTTATATATAAGTGACTTCAATCTCCTAATGACTTTTGAAATTGGATTGAATCTATCATCGTAACTTTAGATGTCTATGTTTATGGTAAAATATTTCGAGAGCTTGATATTCCATTTCGTAAATGTCAGGTATTTCGCATCCAAGTGATTCTTTGAATACCATCGTCACGGTTACTTTTTGAAACAGTTTTTCTTCATAAAAAATCAATTGCCGAACAAATCCTATATTCGGTCTAATCTGTGGTCTGCAAAGGAATGAAAAGAAAAACAATATAATATTTAATTTTTCACAGTACTTATCATATTATTTATGTGAAAAATGACCGAAAAATAACTAAAAGCTTTTATTTAAAAAAAAAAAACTTGAGAAAATATTTCTCTAAGAAAAAGATACTCTGAAAATGAAAATCAAGGAAGAAAAAATGGAAAGCTATGCCAGAAACATCTAAAATGTGCAAGATATGCATTTATCAATAGAAAAAGGTGTAAAAACTAATTTTTATTCTAACTCAAAAACATTTTCATATCATAATCACCTAGCTGTTCGAACTAATTCGAATGCACCTTTTAAAGACATCTTCCAGTATTTCATTAAATAGGCGAGAACCAATGATGCAGATCGACTCACACCGGCCACACAGTGTACCATCGTTTTACCATTCGTTTGACGTATTTGTTCGATGAGATCGGACACCTCATCAAAGTAATTGCTGATGTCAATATCACTTTTATCTAATACGGGTACTTGAAGATACACTGGTTTGGAGCCATCAATCAACGGCAACGGTGTTTCGGGCAATTCAGGCGCTGCATTTATCACACAAGTTATACCGAGTTTTTCTAAAAATACTGGAATAGCTACGCCAGCTCCGCATAAGTACAGTGATGGCAAAATTTCCGAAATCCCAGGCAGACGGATGTGTGATTTCAAACTGTTTCAAAGAAAATCGATGTTAATGAATATTCGATTCATATAATAATTTAAACCAATTCAACTGATTCGATTTCATCGTCATGGAGCAAATTAGTTAAATATTATCATGGACTATTGGTATTAATAATAGCATTTTTCAAACTTTCATTACTACAAATGTGTGTGAGTCGAGCTCGGCGAATTTGTTTTTCGTCATAGATCCGTCATCAAATGATTATGACGTTATCTTCATTTCGACCGAATCATATTACTTCATTACAATATACGCTATACGTTGAGTACTAACCAAGCCGTTGCTCGTGCGCAGCAAAAAGATCGTCCGAAGATTGAACTCGGTTGTAGAATAAATAAATAAAACGAAAAGATGTGAGCCGAAAAAAACATACAAAAAAAAATCAACTGATTTTCATATTCGGCGCGCATATTTTCGCCCGTGTGTCAACATATTTTCCGTCTTTTTATTTGTTTTGAACATTCCCGATCGCCTACTAATTTGACAGTAAAGTTATTACATATATGGTGCCGTAGAGTGTCTCAGATATATGTATTTTGCGTATTCATTTTCATACGGCATTGTCAGCAGTGGAATGTCGGGCAGAGGTCGTTATAGATTGCACAACATTCATACAGCGTTAAGTTATTGAATAGCGAGATCTTCGTTGTTTTTGTTTTGTTTCGGAAACAATTTTGCGCGTAAAATTGGCAGCACAAAGATGCTTACTACAACAAAATATCGCATACACATTGACATTTGAAATTCCTTTAAGGCCATCGACGCATCAGCAATAATATTCATAAATGTTTAAAGAAAACTGAAAACGAAAATCGAATTTTCACCGCATTCAAATACTTATGTATTTTGGTTACTGAATGCCACTAACATGACTCATTTCAGAACAACACGTTTGATTCTTAAAATTGTTTAACAAGCTGATTTAAATCGAGCGCTGTCTTATAGGAATGGAATATTATACATAGAAATTATTCGGAAACTAACTCAATTTTTCAATTTTTTTAAAACCCTGTCATAGATATTTACATATCTATTGACTAGATCGAGAGGAGAGTAAGTTCATCTGACTTTGTTATGAAAGAGAAGAGTAAGTTTCTTTCGACTCAAAAATGGTTAAAGGCGAGTATGTTCATTTTTGGCGGGTCCTCGCGGTTTTCCACGGTTTCCGCGGAACTGATAAGAGATAACAACTTGATGTCTTCGGCAAAGTTGTAGCACTCAAGGTCTTCTATAACATTGCTGAAGTCAGTTATCTCTTATCTCTTATTAGTTCCGCGGAAAGCGCGAAAAATGATAAGAAAAAAAAAGTTCTATATAAAATTTGCTTTTTTATGTGCGCGATTTGCGCGCAACTGATAAGAGATAAGAGATAGATGTCTTCAGCAATGTTATAGAAGACCTCGAGTGCTACAACTTTGCCGAAGACACCATGTTGTTATCTCCTATCAGTTGCGCGAAAACCGTGAAGACCGCAGAGGCTAGACGGTACTACAATATACTCTTCTTTAACGCCAACAGAATCATCAGAAAACATACTCTCCTCTTTCAAAATATATTAGAATTTTTTCACATACTCTCCTCTCGATCCAGTCAATAGATATGAGTATAAACCATATGGTGTTGACATTTTTTATACGCGTTTTTTTCATCTACGTCTATAAACGTTTTGAGACGATTTTTTTCATTTCTCACGCTCATCACACATCAAAACAAAACATAATTTGATTATTAGATCAGAAACACTTGCACAATGTTAATGGATTGTTAAGTGATAATTTCTTGTGCCACAACATCTACAACTTCCCAACATGACATTAAATAAACATGCGTCAATTTTCTTTTGATAATTTTTACAACATAATAGAATTAATAGATTTTAAATTAAAATCAATATGATATTTACCTTTCATCATTGTTGTGAGTTTTTAACAGATCCTGAATTACATTTGTTTTGTGTTGATCGAATGCATTGGATTCATTTTTTTCACACTCATTGCATACGGCAGATTCTGTCTTAGCCGATTGTAGTACTTTCATTTTTTTTTTGAACAGTTCGTTTTGAGAATTCACCAATTTTCAATATATTTCCTATAAGTTTAATATGTTTTGCCAATCAATTCATTTCCTTTTGTTTTTAAATAATTTTTTTTAGTCAATTTATTTATAAATCAAAAATTTATTAAATTTTCTGATATAATTGTTTTGTCTATTTACAAAAATTCGATAACAATATTGCGAATAGCTCCCAATTCACTTGACATAATTCTGTGTACTCTTTCAAAACAAACTGTATAATTAGCGTCGCACCAAAATATAAGTAGCAAACACTTTTGCCTACTGCGCTCAGTTGTGAAGATACTATAGTGAAAACAACATTCCTATATATATTTGCCAAGATCGCATTGCGTACGAATGAGTATGATTTTCGTCGCGAACGAAATTGTCGGGTTGAAACGTTCATTCATATGTATCATTTGACTGGTCTTATTGTGGAGTCAAATAGAAAACTCATATACACGTGTGCGTTTACATGAAATTTGTATCAGATTAAAAACCTCTAGACGAGGTTAAAATAGAGTGACGCTCCTGTGCATGGATCTACCACTCAAAATGACTGATATCATTTTGAGTGACGCTAGGACGCGGTATTATCTCTGGATACGAGGTTCATAAGTGTTTTTCGCATTCACTATTGTGAAAATTGATTCACAATAAGGAACAATATCGCGTCACGACTTTTACTCAGCAAAACGCTTGAAATTTTGACTAAATTCAAAAGTCGTGACGCGATATTGTTCCTTATTGTGAATCAATTTTCACAATAGTGAATGCAAAAAACACTTATGAACTTCGTATCCAGAGATAATACCGCGTCCTAGCGTCACTCAAAATGATATCAGTCTTTTTGGGTGGTAAATCCACGCACAGGAGCGTCACTCTATTTCAACCTCGTCTAGAGGTTTTTAATCTGATATCACTACTTTTTGAGGCAATTATTTTCGGAGGAAAATACACCTTTGCCAAAAAAATGTCTTATCATCAGAAAATAGCGGTTTTTTCTAAAAACATTTGCATCCATACTTCACAAACTTTGGAAATAGCAAATTTCCACTAACATCATAAAAGTCCCATTTCTCTTTAATTTCTCATTATAAAATGCGATAAAATTTCAATATGAACATAAAAGGAGTGTTGAAGCAATTGTATCAATTTCAAACATTCAGGATTCAGATGCAGAAATATTGGTTTACGACCAAAATAACAACGAATTGGGTATTCAAACCCAAGAGAAACGGCCAATATGTTCATACGCTGTCTATCCGCCAAAAATACACTACAATATATATTCACGCTTATTGGACGCCGAATTCAATATATATTCTAGTGTATATTCGGTGTATTCTTCAGCGTGAAACATATTGAATCAATGAATGCATTCATGGCCATCAGAGGGCGCCTGAATATGTTTCAATATGTTTCACGCTGAAGAATACGCCGAAAATACACTAGAATATATATTGAATTCGGCGTCCAATAAGCGTGAATATATATTGTAGTGTATTTTCGGCGGATAGACAGCGTATAAACATATTGGCCGTTTCTTTTGGGAATGTTCGTAGACTCCCATTATTTTCACGAAAAAATAGCAGTTTTCTAAGACCAAAACATCGTCAGATTTGTATTTCGCGTGTATTTCGAACAAAAATATCACTTTCAGTGCGAATAATGCAAGTTGAAAAATGTCAAAAAAAAGTACGGACAAACTGACGCACATCCAAATCGATAATTTCATAGAAAACCATAGTCAAGCTGCCAATGCCTATAACTTTTTCAATTTTAGACCAATCGGGGCGCTTAGACCGCCGTTGGAAAGGTGGCGAGGTGGAACTTCTCTTGGACAGCTCATACGACCCCCTGAGTACCCCCTTCGTGGAATATGGGTATAGATTTGGAAATTTATCGAAATTTTGCGACCACTATATCTTTGACTAGACCACACTTCAGGCATGAGGGATATGGTGTTTTCGACTATTTAGGCACTAGACTATTACCTTTCCAACGGTACCTAACATGCCGGGGCTCAAATAGTGTCCTGAGAAAATAGCATACCCACTGTATATATAGTCGTGATGCAAAAACTGGCATTTTTGACATTTGGCTTGGAATGCACAGTGTATGGAGCGTCACTTGTCGGACTATCGTCCTCCGTAATGTGTTTGTGTGTCAAAACTTCCAGAATTATCGATACCAAATATTCCTTTGAGTTTTTGTTTCTTGTTTCGTTATGTTTAGTTATGTTTTGCGACTAAGTTGCGCTTTGATACGTTAGTATATCAAACGCTTCCGTTTCGACTAAGATAAAACGAGAACATATGAAACATGAGCTTTTAATTTTGAAAAATAAACATTCCACCTCCAAGATCATTTTCATGAATCAATCTTGCGTTTTGACGGCGCCAGCCAGAAATGTAATTTGAATTAAAGCTTTTTTTATTCATAACCACGGAAATGGCTTGCAACGGCGACTGAACACCTATATATACCGGCAATTTCGAACATTCTCGAAAATTTTTCTTTAGAAGACATCTGGTATGAATGATGTGTCGCTAGAAAGCCCCTGGCTCGCAGGCACAGGAAATGCATTCACACCTAAAAATCGACCAACCGCACACAAAAAAAAGGATTCATACATTTGCACACATTGACTATGGATTAACACATAGCGTTTCATTTGCTATGCGTTCGCATATACATTTTGCAAACTGTATGCAAAACGATCACACAAATGCTCAATGATCAACATCACTTATGTCGAATCACTGTGAACTGATACGAAAGGTATATCGAAGATAATATTTTTTGTGTACGTTTTTTTTTAATTTTGAGCAGTCCCATTTTATTGTCGGCTTCCAAATATTTTGATAAGCTAAATTCTGCCTACAAATACAAATATTGAATTTTAAACGGCTGTAACCAAATTAGACAATGTAAAGTTGACCTAAACCATACAATCTGGTATAATTGATTACGGTTCGCCATGAATGAAAGGAAATTATGCATAACCCATAACATTTGAAAATAGTAAATCCAATTCATAGTCATAATTCATAAATAAAAATCGACTCATTTTAAACAAATTTTGAACTTTATTTGAAATAAATTGATTTCATTCAAAATTAACATAAATTGCCTGAAATACTATTCTCTTATGGCATTCTGGCTTTTGGATTGTAGGTACCAATCGACCGTGTGTTTGATAGCATCTTCGAATTTGGTGAATTGAAAATCTGGTTGGTATGATCTCAATTTTTTATTTGAAGCCGTTTTTTTGTATTGACCATCTGCTTTGGTTGTGTCGAATTCAATACGTCCTTTGAAATCAAATGCCTTTGCTATCGATCTAGCTACAAATTCAATAGTCACTTCATCCTCTTCATCGACTGCAGCGTTGAACAAAACAAAAAGGAATTAGCAATCAATGCGAATATTTCCATTTTGCGCACAATTAAATACCTGATAAAATGATTGGTGATACGCTATCATATTCTCGCAGTGTCCAAATTGCTAATTTTGCTAGATCATGTGAATATATAAATTGGCGTAATGGCTTTCCAGTGCCATATACCGTAAACACGCGTTCCTCTTGGGGAGTGTTAGTGGTGCTGTCGTTAATCAGGTTATATAACCGTTGAATCATCCCTGGGATTACGTGACTTGCAGTGGGGCTAAAATTATCGTTTGGCCCATAAATATTGCATGGAACGATCGAAGTAAATAAGCGATTATGTTGTTCAAAATAGCCTCTATTTAATACATCTATTAATCGCTTTGCGTAGCTATATCCGAAATTCGAATCATGAGGCAGGCCATTGTGAATCTGAATGGAAAGGAAAAACAGACTGATTGTATCATCTTATTTAAATCAAGACTCAAATAGCAAACATAAAAGAATGATTCGAAATCATGATATGGCAGAAACCGATGTGTAAAGAACGTTACGAGTTAATACCATTGTTTCGTCAATTGGATAGGTGGTTTTGTCCGGAAATATGCAGGTGGATAAACAGGAAACGACTTTTTCCACATTGAACTCATGACACACAAGAAGAATATTATCGTTAATTAACATATTTTGTCTCTAGAAAAAGAAAGTCTAGTTAGTTTTAAATCATTGATCCAATTTGAGCTGAGTGCATACCAAAAAATCTAAATTATTTTTCATATTATGGAATAGTCCACCGACCATTGCTGCCAAATGGATTACTTTGTTTGGTTTATACTTGTCAAATAATTCCCGTGTAGATTGCAAATCTCTGAAAATATAATAAGTACTCAATAAGAACACACATCGGCACATACTTCAAACTAAAGTCTTTAAAATTTGTTCAGAATCGTTGAAAATCTGGAGCTTACGTGAGATTTCCCTCTTTGGAACCAACGAAAAACCATGTTTCATCTCCGCGTTTCTCGGTCGTTTCAACAACATATTTGATTGCACTCCCGACCAATCCGGTGCCACCAGTGACCAAAATTCTCGTTGACATCTTTGCAAACTTGAATAATTTTCTCGACTACGACAAAAGACTGTCTCGAAAGAAATAAATCAATTATTGAAAACTGGACAAAATTAAAGCCAAAGTATTATCGACACGTATACACAGGCAGAATATTGTGTTTACATTACTTATATTGAAAGATATAATAACCTCAAAAGGTAACGTTATCATATCAATACGTTGTTTTACAAATTTGATTGACCTACAAACATTGTGAATATGACTTACATGTAATGAAGCTCAAAACTATATATTTACAAATAAAGTTTAAACTAAATAAATAATTACGCCGACCGAAAATAAACAAACCTCACTTTCTATATGCCAGATTTTCTGAGTTTCCATTGCCCCATTTTGCAGGGTTCAATAAGGTTTCTACAATATGACTATGATTTCAAACATATGGCTTGAAAACACAATAATTTCTATAATTCCATTAATTTAGATTTAGATTTAGAGATAATCTTCATTCTTCAGAATTCATATATTGTTGAATCGGCTTTAATAATTTATTAGAATAGTCTCGACATTTCTTAAATAAATAATCATTAACTTTCTGGTTGAGGCTTGTTCAAAATGATGTTCAAATAGTTTATATAGTATACGAATTCCAAGTTGGAAAGCCTATTGTAATATAGATGTCGCCAAATATTGTTTTGAATGCATAATAAACCATCACGAGAAGATTTTTTGGATTAGATTTTAATGCATATTTATGTTGTATTATCTAATAAATGTGTAAGGGATATCAAATGCATATGCATGCCCTTAGACTTTCTATTCAATGCCAATTAATTCGTAAAATGTGACAAAACATTAGAATATTCTTTCTATGGGTGAGATTGAGAGTAATGTATGTTTCACTGACTTTGTTATGAATGAGAAGAGTAAGTTCCTTTCGACTTAAAAATAGTTAAAGTAGATTAAGTTTTTTTCTCTGTGAGCACTGATTTGGTGTCAGGACGTTATGAATATATGCTGTTGTGTGAAAGAGATTCGCTCACTCTCTCCGATGCGTTGTAATTTCGCAATGTTCGTTTGTTGTCGCATTTCTTCTGTGTTATTTTCCATGCACGTAACAGTAACAGTGATAATGACATTTCACTCTTATACATTGATTCATACAAACAGAATAAAAAATTTAAAAAACTACACAGTATGATCCATCAAAAACGGGATTTATGCGACAAATCGTGTAAAAACGTTAAAATATCGTGTAATTTTCAATGTTTCAAAGATGTCGCGTACATTTGACAGATTCGTACATCGGGTAATAGTATTGACCAATTCACTGTTTTACTTGAAATTATACGATATTTTATCGTTTTACACGATTTGTCGCGTAAATCCTTTTCTGGTTGATTTTACTGTGAAGTTTTTTATATATTTTTTTATTCTGTGCGTACATTGTTTGGTCATGCTAATACAGCGAGCGGAGCTCAACCAAGTTCTCTCTCCAATGCTGGCATTTATGAACTCCTGACACTCTTCGTCGATAGAACTTAATATTTTTAACCATTTATGCAAACAAACTCTATTTTTTCAAAAACCAAAGACAGAAAAACATACCCCTGTTTATTGGTATTCCAAACTAACATGTATTTTGTTAGCTTTTGTTCAACGCAAATAAAGGTTTATGAAACATACTCGCTTTTGTCATAGCCATAAACAGTCAAAATACTTACTCTACTTCAACTATTTCGGAAGAAACTTTCCCTCTTTTTCCTAAAATAAAATCCGAAGGGATAGACACGAATAGCATATTAGTAAATATTAGAACTTATTAAAAACATTTTGACAGCATTGAAAGTATACGTTATATGAAAAATATTAGAAATATTAGAAAAAATTAGAAGAAATTAAAAACCGTGTCTACCCCCTAGACCAAATCACTGAAAAACATACTCGACTTTACAAATAAAAAAAAACATACACTACTCTCAATCTCAACGAACATAACGCGTCCGTATGCAAACTGAGTATCGATACTGCTTCTTCTTCTTTGCACACACATATAACTGTGTGCGCAGCTAGAGCTGTGTTCACACCACTCATAGCTTCTGAAGGTTTTTGAGGATTTTCAATAAAACCTTGTATTTCATAGCCAATACATAAGTGAAAATGAAAATTCTGTTATACCATTAGAACCAGTACCCAGGACCTGTCCAAGATAGGGCGCAAGTGGTGCGCCGCACCACGGCGCTGAGGCGCCGAAAGCGCGCGAGCGCTGAAAGAACGAGACGTAAATTCTTGCAGATTTTTATACCATTGTGCTTTCAAGCAGTAGTGGAGAAGTTACTTACTCAAATATACACTGTACTTCAGTACAATTGATTGGTAAATAATCATGGCGGCTCCATATTATTGCAAAAAGCACAAATGGTATAAAGCCTTCACACGTTCTTTGTGCAAAATGGCAGAAAAATTGGAGCGCCTGAGCGCCGGCAAGAAAAATATCATTAAAAAAGTTGCCGATCGATTTTGCGAGAAACTTAGTGGGTAAAATTCGAGACGAAAATTTTCCATCATACACAGAGGGTCGTTTTATTCCTCACATGCTTTCAAAACTTAGCTACTGATGAATCATTAACATGACGATGGTCAATTTGAAATTTGGATGTCATTCGTAAGAAATTTCTGGGGCAGTCCATCTTACCCGGTGGTCCATCTTATACGGTCTTCCGTTATATAATTGAGTGGTCGGGAATATAATTGACTAAAGTTGAACCACTTATGGATAAGAGTATCACAATATTCTTGTTTTTTTAGAAGTGCAACATAAATTCTATTTGAGAAATCGAGTGGTCGATTCCGCAGTCTTCGAAACATCTTTTTTTTAAATAATTTCATACGAAAATATTTTCTATTAACGAGAATCGGTTTACCGCGGCTGTTGGATGTGTTGGTTGTCCGGCGAAAAATTCTGCATTGAATTGAATATGTGTAAAAATCGCTTTCTCAATTTGGTGTTAGAGTGATGACGTGGCATAGTGTGTGGTGTTTTCAAGCAATGGAATGCAAACCGTTTCATGGATTCGGCAAATCCGATGGAGAATGAATATTCCCGAAGATTCAACTACTGAAAGTAATTTCAGTGGAAATATACACCGTATTCAAACGAATAAGGTGTAAAAATCGGTCAATTAGCTCATGGACAACGTCCAATACAAGGTGATACAAGTTTCAAGTGTAGTGGTATTTCAATCCTGTGTATTTTTTACCATCATTGTTTGATCGATAAATCGACTTGATAAACAAGTTCAACTCCTGGCATAACATAGTTTCTTCATTGGTCTTTGTTAAATTGGATAATTGTCAATTTAAATAATAAAAATGACTGGTCCGGCAATTACAATACAACCGAAATGTGTATATGGGCTTCGGTCAGATGTAAAAGGAAATATTCATTTCCTGGAAAATCAAGAAGTAATTTATCCGGTTGCTGGTGTCATTGCGATACATGACTTCAAGCTTCATAAACAAAAATTCCTTCGCTTGGCAGTGAATCATATTCCAAAGATCATTGTAGTTAGCCCAAATAGAAAATTATTGGCTATTTCGGAATGGAATAACGTGAAGAAAACGTAACAGTTTGCAATATTTTTGAATATAAATTATTAAAATTCTTTTTACGAATAATAATATTATATTTACGCGTGTCTTAAGGTGTATTATAAATGCATATGATATAAACTCATTGAAAAAGAAAAAGAGTATAAAAATTCCGAATGAGGTCCCAATCCAAGATGTCTCATTTATGAGATTCACCGAAGATTCCAGAGGATTGGCAATCTTAAGTAAAGAACCAGATGCCTTTTTGATTATCTTTTATTTTGATAAATCGGAAACGGTTATCATTGGTCGAGTTTCGAATGGCAATCAACCGATGTTGGCGGCAGATGTAATAGCATGTAATATAAGTGACGCTGGACTAGTAGCAGTTGCAGGTTAACTGAACAATTATTAATTTATTGAGAGGTACAAGTCATTTCATTAACCAATGTTTACAGGAAAGTTTATGTTTAAATTAATGACACGACAGGATAAAAGTTTCGGTGTAATTGGAACGATGTCCGGAGAGCATAAAATTATCACATCATTAGTTTGGCTGACAGCAGAAACACTCGTAGCAGGAACTTCAACCGATCAATTGTTTGAGAAATATATTGGAATTACGTTAAGACCTTCGATAAATTGAAGTATTGTATGGGTTATTATTATTATTGTTATAGGTTATTCATTGAAGGTGGCGATGCAAAGCAAAATTTCATCGCTAGCACTGTACATTTGCTTGACTTGGAAAAGGCCAAAGAGAGGTATGATTTGTGACTTTTGAATACAATTATTTTCATAAAGACTGTCATTTTATCTGATTTTGCAGCGATGGTGACCAATCCCATTTAAAATTGAACCCAGTCTCAAGTGGTACAAACGAAACCGATGTAAACTGTCTTACTAATTTCGAAAGGGGATTCTGTTACGCACAGTTCAATCGACTGTTTGTGTTCGAAAAGGAGAAATCGTATGCTCGATACACAAGACGCTCAATTATCAAAATACCTATTGATTTGTATTCAGTGGATTCATACAAAATCACCAATGTATCAGTAAATGCTCAAATGGATTCAGTTATTGTCACTACATTTCATAGTCAAATTTATATTTCGAAATTGTTCGATCCCGAGAATATTACATTGCAAAATCTGGATTTTGTTATGCTAGGAGAACCATTACATATAGCAAGCATAATTTCTATGTCGATATGCTCTTGGAAGCCAATTATCATGACCGCTTGTAAGTATACTGTTACTATTTTCTCTTGTTTGTTCTTTTGTCTATTCTTTTTCTTTTCTCTAATTATTAGCCAAAGATTTTACTGTTCGAATTTGGAACTATGAAGTGAATAAAGTGGAATTAGTAAAAAAATATCAGTACGATATCACTGCTTTGGCGTTGCATCCGAGTGGACTATTCGTTGCCATTGGATTCTCTGATAGATTGCATTTAATGGAAATTCTTCTGAGCACAATGAAAACAGTTAAAGCATTTGATTTTCCCAATTGTGATGAAGTCGTTTTTTCACATCAGGGACATCTGCTAGCTTGTGCCTACGGCAGCCTTATAACCATTACATCGGTGTTTTCATTTACCATTTTAGGATGTTTACAAGTGAATCTGACCACGCATTTGACCTATGTAACCGAATCAATCAATAGATTCAATTTGATTTGGTTTTTGTTTTAGGGTCACAATGGAAAGGTATTGAGCATGTCCTGGTCGATTGATGATAAATTTTTGGTGTCATCTGGGTAAATAATTATACTAAAAATAGAGTTTTTTTATGTTTTGTATACAAATCGAATATTTTCCATATTTTGAATATTCTTCAGGTCTGAAGGAGCCATCTATCAATGGTGTGTCACTACTAGAACACGTGTCAATGAATCGGTTGAAAAGGGAACGGCATTTCGTTCGTTAGCACTTACTCAAGACACATCAATTTATGTGTGTACTAACACTGGTTTATTTCGCGAAATCCACAACTCGGATATAATACGAGAAATTGACCCAAGCGCAGGTATTCCATTAACACAAATTGCTTTAGCAAGATCAGACATGATGTTGTTCGTTGGCACAGGTGAGGAGTTTCAATTTAAAGATGTATTACCATACCTTTTAATTTTCAATAAATTTATTTCGATAGTCAATTTAATTTCTCTTATTGTAGAAACAGGGAATCTATACAATATACAAGTTCCATTTTTAGAAGCTGGCGGCGGAACATGTACAAGATACAGGTTGAATTTCTTATTTCCGTTTCTCTCTTTCTCACACAAATTTGGTGTTTTTGATATAGATTCTCGACACGTTTTATGATATAGATTCTTTAGCAATGCAATTTCATGCATGAAAATTACTTTCGATGATCGACTATTGGTGGTTGGTTCCGAGGATGGTACTCTAATCATTTGGGTTATTCTAAATACAGAAGGTTTGTCCATTGTCCCAGAAATATCACACGATATTTATTTCAACACTGTGTTGTTCACAAAAGAGTGCAGAACAAAAACCTATTTTCAGGCAAAACAGCTCCCGTTGACATTGATCATGGCAAATGTTCGGATATTATTGTGCCACGATATGATCTGATAGAGAAAATCGAACAAATAGAAACGTTAGAAGCACGTTTAAATCAACAACTCTCAGAGCATTCATTCGAATTAGAACATGCAAAGAAGATGCAATCTCTTGAGCTGCAGAAAACATCTGAAAAATATGAGAAAACCATAAAAAAGTTAAAAGAAGAACGCCAATCGCTAGAATTAAAATACCTCGAAGAGCGAAATATTATTCAATCGGCCATTGAAGAAAGAGATTCGGAACATTCTACAGCTATTATCCAATTGGAGGCTAAGCTTAACGAGAAAATTTTAACTGAATTGGACAAATCAACTGAATTAAAGGTGAAAATAGACAATTTAAAAGATGATTATGAACAGAAACTGCAAAAAGCTGCCAATTGTCTCGAAGAGACCATCGAAACATTCGGAATTAGTCTTAAAGAAGAAATGAGCAAACGACAAGATCAAATACAAACGCTTGTTGATGAAATTCAAACGAAAAAGGAAGAATTTTTCCACTATTGTACCCAATTGAACTTGGATAACGATCGAGTGGTGGCTAAAATAAAGTTGAACTATGAGACTATGCTGAAAGAGTCCAATGATGATTTGTTAAAGTGGAGAACTGAGGCCAGCATTTTAACCAAAAAGAATGACAGTACTTCTACAGTTTGCGATCAATTGCGCAGTGATATTTCCCTTTTACTTGATGAATTTGGCAAAAATAAAAAATACATTTGCCAATTAGAACAAAATATGTCCGAATTACAAATAGAAATTGACATTCGGAATAAAATAGTTTGTGAAAAGGAAGTTCGTTTGATAGAATCACTGGAAAAAAATGCTACAATGGAAAAGATGAAAAAATTTCTTAATGAAAGGGCCATTCAATTGGAAGCTCAAATTAAACCACTTGATGAGGATATTAAACGAAGCATTCGTAAATTCAGTGAAATTGAGAATTTAAAGAAAAATCTTTTATGGAAAATTGATGATTTGAATATCAGAATTCAATTACTGCGGAATCGATCGAAAGCAATTGCAAATGATTTAAACACCGAAAAGATCAAGAACCTTCATGTTCAAACCATAATCAAACGAATCCTTGCGGATATTTGCTATATGATGGAACACATACAAGATTTACCTAAATTGAAGGAAATTGCGATGAAATTGTTCAAGCGGTATACATTCATTGATTTATTGATAATATGTTTTTATTGTTAACTTGGTTTGAAAATTGGAACAATTTTTTTTTTTGCTCCCACAGACATGTATCATCAAAACAAATGATCGCAATTTCGAATAAACTTGAGATTAAGGATGAAGTTGCCATCATGGAAAATGAACTTGCGACCACTAAATTTATGCCTAAGAAAGTAGTAAAACAAGCGAAAATTGAAGAAAAGGATGAAGTGACTGGACACTCTGATCGAATGAAGCTAATTAAAGAAAATTTGTTTTTGCTATCCGAAATAGATAAATTGAAGCAAACGAACGGTTCCCTAACTCAAAGAATATATTATCTAGAATCGATCAAAAGAGCACAAGTGAAAAAGTTTTAAATTTTGAAAAGAAAAGAAAATTTGTTTGATTGCTTTTTGGCAATTAATTGTTCAGTTTCAATTCAGTCAACATATGTAGTTTTTTTTTATTTTAATTTTATTTTTGAATTGCAATTGCTCGACAGTTGCTTCATACATCATTGGTCATACATATTAAGAATTTGGAAAGCGGCAAAGCCATGATCATTACCCTCTTCACAACTATTGGTGATCAATTGAATATCCATACCTTGAAGAAAAATATCAAACAAGGCATCAAAGAGTGGAATTACTCGTGTGAAGAACTCTTTAGGTTTGTCCTTAAATTTTAAAACCACGCTCTGCCCAATCGTGTCTTGGTCCAATCTAATGTACTCTATAAAACCCGAACACGCAGAATTATCAAAATGATTTGGTCGTAGCGATTTTTCCATCATCGATCCATTCACTGAGAGAGCTGATAATGAAAAGTAATTCAAATGATATAAAAGCAAATGAATACTTTTTTTTAATTTATCTCACTTACTCATATATTTCTCTTCATTCGCTTCAGATAAAGCGGTTTTTCCCATTGAGAACACCATTAATATCGTTAGCCAAAACATATTACGTACAGTTATCCTGTGTAGAAAAGTACAAAAGAAAAGCAACATTTAATTTGGATTTTCTAAGAATCCCTCTTGAATGTATTTTCCCGACAATCATGCAACATTGCATGCACTGAATAATTGATATGTGTGTCGCATATGCAGTGCGATCTATTTATGATGCAGGCAAGCTATTGTTGGTTTATATTATACACGAGAAAAGAACCAAAAGAGTTATTGTAAAATAATTTTTTCCTAAAATCTGTTAGACAATGGACATTTGAATTTTTCCTTTTAATAATTTTTTCGCCATTTTTACAGTTTTTTTTCTCGTAAAAGTGAACTGTGAGAAGTTTCCATTTGCCGTGTACCGATATATGACGCTGCTGTGTACCATTTCTGGCGTAATTACTGGACAATAGTTTCACATACCACTTTGTGAGATAATAAAGATACAAATTCAAAATTCAAATGCAAATTCAAATAGAAAATGGGTTTGGCGATATATAGTTAATTTTACTTCGTAAGATCTCAGTAAATTTCACAAAACAAATCTATTCGTGCACTACAAAAAAAAACTAAACTCAAATTTACTTCCACCTACTATAACCTCTAATGAGTTGTCATTTATTTGCCGGTCAGGTTTGACCGCTCAGCAATTGGCATTTGCCAATAGCTTTTGGTTAAGTTTTTTCTTTGTGTGAGACGTAAAAAAATGCATGTTTTTTTCTCGGTATATATTTTTGAAAAGGAAAGTATGTTTTCTGTTGATTCTGTTTGCGTTAAAAGAAATTATGTTGGCATGCCATATGGCGTCGCGGTTTTTCACGGTCTCAGTTTCATCAGTTGCGCACAAATCGGGCAGTTATAAAATCAAATTTTATATAGAACCTTTTTCAATTATTTTACGCGCTTTTCGGGAAACTGATAAGAGATAAATGTCTTTGGCAACATTATTTTATCCATTATTAGTTGCAATGCAACATACCTCTCTTTATTGATACAAAGTTGAACAAACTCGCGTTCTTTTACGTCTCACCAATAAAGATAAATGAATGTGTAACTTCTCTATAACTGAAAAAAATTTTGTTTCCAGTTTCCCGTAATATATGAATATATTAGTGACTACATTCAGCTAACATAATATCTGCCCCTATCCGTTATCTTCTAATAAATTGCTCACAATATTTTGTGACTATCTTACCACAAAAAATTCATTGAATCTTTGAATTCTTGACGAATATTCCAATATTACACGAAATTTCCCACGAAAATATCTCACAAATTTAAAAGTTCAACGAATTTTTTGATCAAAATAACTGCAGCTTATTGAGAGATAATACGTAGGAACAGATATTATGGTACCTGAATTTATTATTAGTATATTCCTGGTCTTTAATTTTATTCATGTTTTTATATATTCTACTTACGTCGAAATACTGTTTATTATCACCATTTCTTATTGACTCAGGATTCGAAATAAAAACCCGATGTTACTCTATTCCTTAAATATAGCTTTGAATACAGAAATTATTAATGTATTTTTGCACAAAATCAACCATGAAAAATTATCATTGATTTGAAATGCTGAAATGAGTTTTTAAAAAATGAAAGATTTTTCCATTAAAAATGAGGCAATCTAAAATCGATTACTCAATGAACACTGACCATCTGTACATATACAAAAATTCAATTGTGTTGTTGATAATAAAAATGGTAATACAGAAATGTTCGAATCAGAGTTTACTTTGAACTTAATTCATCAGCACTAACTAAGTTTATGCGAAGAATTTATCAGATAAATCTCACGCGTTGCTGTATAAACTCATCGCATGTTTGAACAAGCAATGCCAGTGCGTATTCACACAAATAGCATTTCATTTATGTAGGATTTTCTAGTATAAATACTATATTGGGATACTCGTGTGGAAAATTTTTGACTGTCTAAGTCAGTCGATTACGCGAGAAACCGCAAAAAACGCGAAAAAACGCGTTTTTTTCCTTATCGTTTTTTCACGGAACTGATAAGAGTTAACGAAATAATGAATCGGAACAATTGTAGTACTCAACCAGAAATACAACTTTGCCTTAGACGCCATCTCGTTATCTCTTATCAGTTCCGTGAAAAATGATAAGGAAAAAAACGCGTTTTTTCGCGATTTTCTGCGGTTTCTCGCGTATTCCATGAAACTGATAAAAGATAATGACTTGGTAACTTCGGCAAAGTTATAGAGCAGCTTGAGTACTACAACTTCACCACAGACATTAAGTCGTTATCTCTTATCAGTTACGCGAAAAAACGCGAAAAATTCGAGTTTTTGATAATCATTTTTCGCGAAACTGATAAGAGATAACGATTTCATGTCTATGGTGAACTTGTAGTACTCAAGCTGCTCTACATTTCTGTCGAAGAGGCAAGTCTCTTACTTCTTATCATCTTCACTAAAACGATGTGGGAAAATTTTGCGATTTTCGCGTTTTTTCGCGTTTTTCGCGGAACTGATAAGAGATAAGCAATATTTGTTACACCAAAATTATAGCAAACTTTGAGTATTACAACTTTGCTGCAGACACTAATTTGTTATCTCTTATCACAGTCCAGATTTCATATGAAGTATCTTGGGGGCCCTGGAGTCCCCCAAGAACAGTAATATGTTGCAAATATGAAGAACAGTCATAGTGTTAAAAGTTTTAGAAGTCGTCCTTTAAAATTTATTTGTAATGAAAATTCAACCTTCATTACAGACGACGTTCGATCATGAAGCACAGAATCACTGCTGAGCTCATAAGTCATTGCTGTATTTATGTACGTGAGTTAGAAAAGCAAATCGTTGCAACGATTTCGGTTGACGTTTGAGCGGCAAATCGTTTCAATGATATTGAGTGCAAGGTGCGGAAATAGAATGAAATTTCAAAAATACCGAATATTTTAGTTACAAAATGAACTTCAAATTACATCGATTTGCTATAGAGCTCGTGGCGTCACCGTCGGTTTTATTACACAAAATATCGCGTTTTTGCCGCAACTTGATTGAGTGTATTGTGCATTTCCATAGAATGCTTGTGGCAATGGTCGTTGAGCATTGGATTTGTATTCCGTTGGATGTGTGATCATTTCCAAAATGATTTTTTTTTCATTTTTATTAATTGTAAATATCAATTAGAAACAAATATTCAAGTTTATTCAGCAACGCGTGCGATTTATCTGATAAATTCATCGCATAAACTTAGTTAGTGCTGATGAATTCAGATTCAGTTCAAATTAAACTCTGGCTCTAACTGAAGCGCAACATGAAATTTGTTTCTTAAAAACATTACATGAATCATCGCTTCACTAGAAGCTTAACATGAAAAATGTGAATATGTTTATTTGTGTCTTTTGCAGAAATGATAAGAGATAAAAAGTTAGTGTGTTCAGCAATGTATTTGGATATGAATAATTCTATAAGTTTGTTGGAATAAACGAAAATTGTTCTGGAAACTTCGAAAAATGTCCAAAAAAACGTCATAAAATTTTCGAAATTCGACATAAATTTTGATTGGAGGAACAATAAATAAAATCTTCACCAGGACCGTGTGATGAGATATTAGTATCACCAACAACAACAAATAGCGATATGGAGAACTAACATGGAAAACACTCAATTTTGACGTTTGTCAAAAAGCACGATTCTTTCCTTTGGCCTTGTCGAGGTTCTTTCAATTTGTCGAACAGAACAAGAGACGCGCATTGTTGATAAGAAGAAATACAAATTACCATTTCAAATACGAACACCACGCCTTTCTTTTGACGTGGTAAACATCCGAACGCCATTCTGACGTCTTGAATATATTATTGCAGGAATTACATACGGTTTCCAATTGACACAAACGTTCATGTGGAGTTACGTGTGACACACGTAGGTATGTGTGTGAGTATGTTTCGAGCGTACGAACTTCATTTGGACGTTGACACCACTCTATTTGAAAGGTACAGTGTACCTACACAGAATGTGTGTGATTTGTTGTTGTAAAGAATAAAACAGGGCGAAGTAAACGTCAAACGTGATCACAGAGTGTACCTGTTGCGCAGCTACGTGAAAATCCGTTCTTATTTATTCATCTAAATAAATTGTTAAATTGTGAAATTATATTAGCATTTAAGAGAATAGGGAAAGAGAGCGACTAGAGCTAGATTGCATTTAAAGAAAACACATCAAATGTATTGAGAGCAACTATAAAAGACCTAAGTTAAGCTAAAGTAAAATAGTAACACAATATATTTGTGAAGCATGAGCGCTAATGAAGTTTATAACCATGGTGTTGTTAATACTAAATATAGTACTCCAAAGTACAGTGAAGATTTGTTTCGAAATTTATTTATTTAATCATAATTATGATTGTGCTTCCAATCAGGCAATGGAGGAGAAATTTGATGAATCAGAGTATCAGAGTAGCTTTGGGCCTCCAATATGCTTTATAAAACGATAAAATCCTCAAACATTGAAAATATGTCGCATTTACATAATAATAAAAATAAATCAATGTGTAAAACGTACGATTTAGGCGTTCAAATGTGGCCCGTCTAAAGGTGGTTGTATGCTTTAGAGGGTTAAGCAAAATTAGAGCTCTGAACAACATTATCTATCCAACAGTACTCGTTCATCGACAAAACTATGACCTAAAGCAAAAGCGTTATCCAACCTCAAGGGGCGAATTACTACTGAAAAATTGAATTCAGTACTTTTCAGTGGTTTTCAGTACTTTCAGTGCCCAATGTATTAGTATATGAAAGTACTGAAAATGGCATTATCTTTCGAGGAGAAAAATGAATGGATGGCAGATCTGTCAAAACAAATTTCAACTGTCAAAAATCCCGATCTATTTTGATACTGAAAAACACTGAAAAGTACTGAAAATATTTTTCAGTCTTTTCAGTAGTGATTTGCCCCTTGTCCAACCTGCTGCAAAGTCCCCTATTTGTAATATTTCACGTATTTCAACTTCGAGTGATATATTTCGAATATCGATTGCCAAAAATTATATGGGAAAATATCACAAAATGTCCTAAATATCGCTGAAATATTCCAAATATATATGAAACATGACGGGATATTGAGTTTTTTTTTTTGAAATGTTCCCGTATTTGACACGTCCCGAACCCTTCGCCCAAATTTGTGGCGCTGAAGAGCGTCCACTCTATTGATCATAACCGTGCGGATCTGGTTTCTTCAGTAAAACAATTTTTTCTATTTTTAATGAATCAATATATTTTCAGTTATAATTTTTTTCTATCAACGAGATCCTCTATCCAGCAAGTTGTATGATGCAAATCCAAGATCACCAGTACGACATGAGTTGGTGATTAAGTGTATCTTTGCCTTTCTTATGAATGCTTCAATAAGTGGTCTAATTAGTGTAGATGCCCTCGTGTAGTTTTCGCTTATTTCTGTGTTGAGTTGTATATGTATTTTGTTCTTTTTATTACGTCCCTCACCCTCAAATGTAAAGCGAATGGCCTTTATTATCCCAGCACATGGCGCTTCATAGCCCCCTGGATGCAATGGAATTATGGGCAGCGATTCTTCTGCAAAATCATAATCAAGGAACAATATAAACAACGATTTATTCACCTATTTTGTTTTTAGACGAATCAAATCAAACTATGCAACACTGACATGATATATCTTTTCGATGAGCAATATCCCCGTAGTATTAACAAGTAGCTGTCAAAAGACAGCGCGAATGCGCAACGCATTTTGACGGCAATATTCGACACTACTAAATGTCTGCCAATGTGATTATGAGGTAAGTGCGTCTACGGCCACGCTCTTTTCACAACGAGCGTGCATCTACACCCTTGCTCAAAGTTTGGACCACCATGTCCAAAACGTATATTTTTACATAAATATCGCGCCATAATTTTCTGCTTACGTTGCCACATTATCCGATACTGAATAACCGTTGTGCGTCGCAAGACACTTGCTGATACATTGCTGTTCACTCAATGCCGCTCGCGTTCGCTTCGTTATATGTGTAAAGCGCAACGGCTATTCAGTATCGGATAATGTATACTCACACATACAACTGTATTGCAAATCAATGTTATTTGGAGTTCATTTTGTAATTACGAATACGTGGTATTTTTGAATTTTCGTGTTATTCCCGCACCCTGCTGAAAATATGCGTTTTGGACACATTGGTTCGAAAGAACTTTATTTTGCAAATGATGTTAGTGTACTGCTACAGCGTCGGTACGCAATGTAATTCGAAGAGCCAATATAACACGCATAAAAATCGTCGTTAATATACGAATTCAAATAGAATGCCTTATTGTGAGTAGACTCGGGCTACAGCATACAGATAACCGCATTTTATTTTTATTCGATGAGTGTGCTCTCCGAAAAGATATATCGTGAAACTTTATCGATGCTGCATGGTTTGAATCAAATGAAAACTCTTCTAAATACACATAGCCGCTAGATGTCATGTTCTACTGCTACACTATCGGTGTTTTGACGTTTCACCACTAAATTCGTTCATTTGTTTAGCGAATTCCAAATAATACATACTCGAGATCTCATTTTGTATATACGGCTATATCTGGAGATATTAGTGTTTCCTATTTTTAGGCGATAGCTGTGGATATTTTACAAAGGTGGTGACATTTACCAACGATGTAGTAGTAAAACAAACCATCAGGCTACTGTCCTTAGCAAAAATCCACATCATTTTTGGTGTCAACTCTTGATACCCATACAAATCTACACTGCATTCACACGGTTACTTGAAATTAAAAATGATGTCAAACGACTTTACACTCAAGTATACTATAGTCACATGGTTCTACGTTCAAAACCGTGTGAGAACAGTGTCAGATATGCGTTAACGCAACGTGGATCCAGTGTGGATTTTTGCTTGGGTGTGTGTAGTTTATTAGCTTTATATTAGTTCTCTATGGGCACCGATTTGAGGCAAAAAAACGTAACCTGGAGACTGATTGCAAGGTGCCATACTTCTAATGTTCCAACAAACACTATCCTCTATAGCAAAAAGTCTTCAGGTAGCATCTTAATTTTCTTTTTTGAACATTTCTTTTTTTGGTTAATAAAGGCGAGTTAATCCTCTTAATATATCCTTTTCCTTTGGATATGTATGTCCAAAGTGATTACCAAATCAAAAATAAATTCTTAAATTAACGATGTAGTGCTGCGAACATGTGGTTATTTTAATTTATAATTCTACAAATTATATATTTAACTAGCCTCATTTTTAATAATAAAATGTATTTAATCCCTTCAATTTAGAAACCAAAATACTTACGTTCGAATTGACCCTGTTTCTTGAATGTTGCTATTTTAAAACTGTAGTCTTCTCTGTAACAGTTTCCAGAATGTATGGTAACGAAAAGACTATTATAGTATGCCAGAACGAGCGGTACGCGAAGGTAGTAGACGCCGGTCCAGATGTTATGTGCAAGGCCAGGAAACCATATGACTGTGAGTGCGCCATTAGCATTAACTCCTGTACCCAGTTTCATTTGTGATATGACTCCACTGCATCCATCGCGATTTTCATATTCTTAACACAGTAGAAACAAACGGATATTAGTAATATTAAAGGGTAAAAAAATTCCACTTGTTTGAAAAATATAGTAAAATTTAATTCTCAAATTGAGGCTGTCGTACGCAATAGATACGAGATCCCCTTTTTGGAATGTCCAGAATTTATTTATATTGGTTCAAATAATGTTATGGCTCTAGCCGTAATACGGCAATAATATCTTACATAAACTGATCTGATTTGATGCCAAATTGTGACTGAAATAAATGAATTGCTAAAGTACAGAATAACTGTAGCACTAACAATCTGTGCCATTTTTCATAAGGCGTCTCCACTCGTATTAAGTTTGTATTATAATTTTTAAGGTGCGTTTAACGCCCTTCAATGTAAAAACGATGCAAGTGGAGGATGATACACGGAATTTATCTGTATTTTTGTTTGAATTGTTTTGCCAATAAGATGTTTTTTCTCGATAACACCTAACAACATGTGACAATAACAGAAATAGACGATTTTGAGTGGCCAGCTTTAATGACAGGGAACTCTTTTAATTCTTAGAAACTACCAAAGAGAGCGCCATCAGCTGTACATATAGATAGCGCCGTCTTTGCATACATTGAAATATTACTGAAATATATTTTAAAAAATATCTCCACTCATTTGTGTCCATCTCCAAGTGAGTGAGCTGCATGCGGATGAGGTGGAAATAAGAGGCGTGCAAATCGTTTCGCAGAATTTCTTTAGTATTTGAATATGAGGTGCTTTTGCACCATGCTATTTGAATGCGGTTTTGAATTTCTATTGAATTTAAAGTTAACATACCAGTTTCCGAATACTCAGCAGACACAAGTGAAACGTAAATTAACAATATTACAAATTGAAACATGTTTATGGCTTTCTTTGGTCGTTAATTCAAAATATTATACTGATTAGTATATGTGAATTAACTTACCTACAGAAATGTCAAAAGAAACTATTAGATATTAAATATTTTTGATTTCTAATAGTATAAGTTTTGCAGTTGAACATTTGTATTTATCAAAAAAAAGGGAAAATGCGAATTGAATTCACTTTTTTTGTTACTTACATCAAAATATTCGTAGATCTGTTATAAAGAAGAGCCGAAATTAAATTGTGAATTTTAGTTAAAAGTTGCAGATATGAATGGCTAGAACTGCATACAAGACTCCCATTTATACAATTCACATTTGTTGAATTCATTAGCTACGCTTCAAATCAAATTTCTGATATTTTCAATTAATAATATTCTGAAATAAATTTAGTTTTGTATTTCAAAATTACAGAATTTATTTGATTGTGAAGATTGGAAATCGGTTTTAATTGCAATATACACTACTAGTAATCATATTATAGATTGAGTGATTGCGTCGTAAACTAAATGTTCCAACATCAGTTGACCAGGAAAATACGCTTCAATTTCGCAAGGTGTTTGAATCGTTTAATAAATTGCTAGGTTATTTAAACATCGATTGTTATATCAAAATATTACTTACTAACTTTTATATATATAGAACACTATCTGAACAGAATTTTCAAAGATCACGATGACCATGAAGTATGCAATAAATCGAAAATTGTATTTTGAAGTACGTACCAAATCACTGTTTTTTTAAAGGAATTTCACGTGAAATCTAAGGCATGGTATATTTGGAATTGGAGCGAAAAATGGAAGTTATTTTAACATCAGATGCCAGAGATAATACTATATGAGGGGCTCAGAGGAAAAATGTTACGTAGAAAAGTTCCGCGGAAAAATATTCGGGAGCTAAATGGTATCATTTAGCTTTAGCAGACCTAAATGGTATCATTTAGCTCTGCTAAATGGTATCATTTAGCTTTAGCAGAGCTAAATGGTATCATATTTAGGTGATACCATTTAGGTGAGCTAAATGATATCATTTAGCGGAGCTAAATGATACCATTTAGCTCTGCTAAAGCTAAATGATACCATTTAGGTGTGCTAAATGATATCATTTAGCTCTGCTAAAGCTAAATGATACCATTTAGGTGTGCTAAATGATATCATTTAGCTCCGCAATATTTTTCCGCGGAACTTTTCTACGTAACATTTTTCCTCTGAGCCCCTCATATAGTATTATAGTATTATAAGCTTATAAGCTTAGCAGTTCAACTATTGATGATATTGTAGTTGTGGGTTTATTTCAATGATAATTCAAAATATAGTCAAATTTTGGATTAAACTAACAGGTCATATAATTTCTCATTTCATGTTGGAATATGTGATCGATATGATGAATATAAAATAATAATTTATAATTTTCTACGCAATAATGCAAGCTTTTAAAACATGACCAAAACTATGTTAATATAAATCATAAAAAAATGTTGCTATAAGCACTCTTCAAGTTGTTAAATAAAATTTGTTATCTAATGCATAACAACAGCCGACATCCGAGCGGCAGTCATAATTTTTGCATGATTCGTCGGCGATTCGGACATAACATTGACTTTGAGCCAAGTCTTGTTTTCACTGGACTGTCGAATAGCGTCTAAAACGGCTTGTACATAAAGACCATGCTCAAAGGTTGCCGCTGATTGTACGGGCTCTTTCACCCAGCTACTTTGTTCTTGAATGAAGGATTCACGTAGCGCACCGATCATTTTGCACATTCCATTTATGTACGGATAAGGCATCACATTATTCACACTGGTAGCCGTTTGCACATTATCCTTGTCCACGAAAAGTGTTTCTTCTTTGCCCGTGCTATTCCGTTGACCAAATAAATCAGTATTTCGCACAATCAGATGTCCATCCCTTCCGCATACTAAAACTTCTTGCAAAAATGTTGTGCTTGAAATATTTGTGAGTATGGAAACTGTAACAATCACCTCGCCACCATCCAATTCCATTTGAAAATTGCAAAAATCTGGTGCAGTCACTTGACGTATGCCACACACATTTTTTGTCATTTTATTGTATGTTTTTACGACGCCATGTACTTTAGTCGCCCGTCGGCCGATCAGAAAAGATACCAAATCGATTATATGACTGCCAATCAAATTGAGCACACCTCCACCCATGGTTGCGTCACAAAGCCAGTCATATTTGTCGCTCAATAACGATCTAATCTGTACTCGAACATCTGCAATATACATTTGATACAAAAATCAATCATTCGCTTTTCGATGTGTGAAAATAAAATTCAACGTACCAATGAGTGAAACATATTTGATTGGCCCCAAATATTCTTCATGCAAACGACGTTTCATATCAACAAATGCCGGTAAAAATCTCAACGAATAATTAACTAATGATATTAGTGATGGATAATACTGTGAGCCTCGAACCTTGATGTAATTGACAAGAAAAAAAAAGTGAATTTAAATCGCCTTTTTATCTTCTTTTTTGATAGTTACAAATGTCTAACTGCAAATCTTCTTACCATTTTCAATGCATCTACTTGACCCAGACCCATTCGCTCGCATACAACATGCTTTCCAATGCCTAACGCTTTCACCGATATTTGTGAATGCAAATGCGGTGGACAAAAAATGAACACCAGATCAACATCCTTTTTCAGCAATACATCGTCTATTTTATTCGTATAAAAGATAATATTGAGCTCTTTTGCTGCTTCTTCCGCTTCACAAATTGTTCTACCCCAGATGGCCTCAATCTTAAAACCTTTGTCACGTAAAATGGGAACTAGAACACGAACCTCAGCAGCTGTCCCGAATACACCAATACCAGGCAACATTGTCAGTCTATTTCGCAATGCGTATGTTTTAAATATTTCACACAATGTTACTGATTTATCTTAATAGTATTATTTGTTCGTTCGTTTCAAATCATTTTCTTGGTCAAAGGCGAAGACAAAACAATATGTTTACCAAAATGTTCTCAATTTGACAGCATCTATGACAAAAGTTCTAATTTTGGGGTTTGTTTGAGATGAACCCATTTCTCTTGAAGATGAGAACAAACCCGAGAATAACTTGTTCGAAGATTTACTTGGTTCTCATGATTTTTAAATTATAAATTGTTTGTGTTAGCATTTATAAAAGAATTAAAACTGTTTTCTAATTTTCTGTACAAATTACAAAACATTGTGAGACTGTTTTTAAAACACCATTAACACACGTTTGGAACGCAACCTAAACTGAATACAATGACAGGTCACAAAATGCCGCTACACCAACACACAGATGCATGAAGACGCTCTCGTTATATTGATCACAGTATTGGCAAACATTTATTTCTTTTTTTGAGTAAAAACTTGTAAAATTCTTGACAAATTCCAGTCAAAGCATAAACAATCTGCTGAAAATCAATTAAACTTCAACGACTAGATTATACATATAGTGAAATTCAGTTGCGATTATAATGGCAGCGCAAATTGCTGGAGTGTTTGAGCCAGTGCTTCAGCAAAAGGTTACTGAAAGCAAAATTTTGGTAGTCGGTGCTGGCGGAATTGGTTGTGAAGTATTGAAGAATCTTGTAATGTCTGGATTTTCCGACATTGAAATCGTAAGTATAAAACATTTGAAGCTTACAAAATTTCGACTAAAATTACAAATTTTCTGCATACAGATTGATTTGGATACAATTGATGTCAGCAATTTGAATCGACAGTTCTTGTTCCATAAGGAGCACGTTGGCAAGTCAAAAGCTGAAGTGGCGCGAGAAAGTGCTTTAGCTTTTAATCCAAATGTTCAAATTAAAGCATATCACGACAGCATTACCACGTGAGCAATAAATTTTTTTAAAAATCATTTTTCGCCTATTTCCATCCATACAACAGACTCTAAATATTGATTCGAATGATGGTTGATTCAATGCTGAGGTACTTTTAAATTCGTTCGATTGACTGAAGTGCCACTGATGACTAAGTGTCTCCATTCCAAGTGTCACTTCTCAATAATTAACGATTTCAACTTCTCATTAGACAAATAAATAACTCATTTTTATTTAAACAATCATATTCTGAAGCAACATCGTTGTTGGTACACATAGTCAGTGCAAATTAATTTTATTTTTTTTTATATTCGGTTAAGAACAAATTATGGCGTCGGCTTTTTTCAAAAGTTCAATTTGGTGTTGAATGCATTGGACAATCGCCAGGCTCGTAATCATGTAAACCGTATGTGTTTGACGGCCAACGTTCCGCTCATTGAAAGTGGCACAGCTGGCTACGATGGTCAAGTGGAGTTAATCAAAAAAGGTAAAACGCAGTGCTATGAATGCACACCAAAGCAAGCTCAAAAATCGTTCCCCGGTTGCACCATTCGAAACACGCCATCAGAGCCGATTCATTGCATTGTTTGGGCAAAACATTTGTTCAAGTAAGTTATGAATAAAATTTGCAACATTTTTCAAAACATACTGATGGTTTTTCGACAATCAATAGTCAACTCTTCGGCGAACATAACGAAGATGAAGACGTCGCACCTGATCGAGAAGATCCCGAAGCAGCTGGTGAAGCTGCAGGAGCTACAGCATTGGCAAATGAATCGAAAAATGATGTAATTTTTGCAATAACATTTATACATTACTTCTTTCCGACGGAATAAAATTAATTCTAAGCAATCATTGCAATTTTGTAATATAGGGAAATGTTGAGCGTATTAGCACTCGTCAATGGGCCCAAGATACAAAATACGATGTCGAAAAGATTTTCAACAAATTATTTTATGAAGATATTAAATATTTGCTGAGCATGTCTGATTTGTGGAAGAAGCGTACACCACCAACACCATTGAAATACGGTGATTTCGATGATGATGTCAATTCATCAACTGAATTTAACTTAACGGGAAGTATTCGTGAGCAAAAGGTGTGGACGTTACGTGAATGTCAAAGTGTTTTCGCAACCAGTTTGGCTGAACTAGAGAAGGAGTTCTCGAAGTTGGCAGTTGATGATCATTTGGTGTGGGACAAGGATGATAAAGCAGCCATGGATTTTGTGGCCTCTTGCGCAAATGTGCGAGCAAAAATATTCAATATACCACAAAAAAGTCGCTTTGAAATTAAATGTAAGATCAATCATCTCCAAGGATCATTCCATTCTTCTTATTCGGACTATAAATTTCAAGTTATGCTCGTTTTTTTCGTACTTTATTTTAGCAATGGCTGGCAATATTATTCCCGCGATTGCCACCACAAATGCAATCACCGCTGGTATCGTTGTTATGCGTGCATTCAACGTTCTTCAGCAGCAATATGAGCTGTGTCAATCGGTTTATGTTCGTTTACGTTTGAATCCACGAAATCAAATATTCGTGCCAGACCGCGGTAAGTGTAGTGAAAGAATTGATTTAAAAAAAAAATATTTTTGGTAACTATTAATGCATTTAATAAATTTACCCACAGAATTGATGGCACCAAATCCAAAGTGTATTGTGTGTTCTGACAAACCGCAAGTTGTTGTGAAAATCGATACGAATCGTGTTTCTATCAAACAGTTCCGAGATGAAGTCCTGGTAAAATCATTGAATATGATTGAACCGGATGTTATAACCGAAGGAAAAGGTTTGGTGCTGATTTCCTCGGAAGAAGGGGAAACGGATTGCAACAACAGCAAAAAGCTATCCGAATTGGACGTAGTGGATGGTTGCATTCTAAAAGTTGACGATTTTGTTCAACAATATGAGCTGACCGTCATCATTGCTCACAAGGAAGTCGAACGTGATGACGATTTGTTTGAAATTTTAGCCGATCCTGATTCTCTCAAAGCAGAAGCTCAAGCCGAGAAAAAAGAAGAAGAAACTCCAAAAGAACAAGATAATGGTGAACCGAAAGCAAAAAAAGCTCGTCATGAACCAAAAGAAGATAGTGACGATGACTTATGCATTGTTGAAGATAATGAAAATGATGCAAATCGCCCAACTACATCTGCTGCTGGATCAGCTGATCAAAATTCACAATCAAAACAGCGAATAATATCGTCGTCATCTACAGCAGTGGAAAAAACAACAAAAACAACTACAACATCCATTGATGATGACGATGACATATGCATTTTGGAAGACGAAAATCAAAAAGATGCACCAAGCACTTCATCTGAAAACCGTAACAAACGTCCCCGCGTAGAGAAAAAGAAAGAGGATGACGATTTCATCGTCATTGACAGTGATTAAAATGTTCCATCAAAGTAACTACACATAGGGAGTGGTTGAGTTTTTTGGTCTCCACACAAATTTTGTCCGAAAAAATAAATTTTATTTCAGATATCTTAATTTTGGATTATTTTTACGAAAAAAAAACCATTGTACCAAAAATCTCAATCATTCTTCCCTGTGTGTACGGAAATAATCCTTCAAATCGTTACTATTTTTCAAACATATAAAAATGTAACTTGAAACACACAAAAAGAAATAAAAAAAATCTTCTATTCATATATATATGATGTTATAACAACATCGTTGACACTTTCCAATTGAAATCTATTCTCAAAATGACTACATCTTCAAAGTCCGGGTAATAGGTAAGAAGTCGTCAAACTAGCGTTAGCTTTGCAATCGAACTCTAACGGTTTCCAATAATGTAATTGTTGAACAATCGATATAAACTACGAAAATGTCAAATAAAAGAGAAAACAACGGCATAAGCCACAATATTGTAGTTATGTTTGAGTGTTTTGCATCATTACTTTCATTGTAATTTTTTTTTTTTTGGAAAAATTGGTTTTGTTTTTTCGGGTGAATAATTTTGTGTTTATTCCAAAGTATTCTAAAAACATTATTTGAAATTGCGTCCTCAAACGAATTCCATTTTTTCTGTTCCAACGTGCGCTTTATCGCCTTAAAATTTACCATAAAGTTATGTTCTTTGTTGTAGTATTTCTAAACATCTGGTCCCTCTTTTAGTCATTCTTTTTCATTTAGATTCTTTTTCTTGTCATTCAATTGTTTTATTGCATTGCATAACAAGTTTCTAATAAATAATAAATCAAATATAAATGAATAAACCAGAGAGTGTATTTTCGCTGTTCAGCAGGCCTGAGCTGAATTCGCCTACTCAGATGCCTGAAGCGATATTTTATTTAATGCACTCACGGTTAAAAATGATCATAGCTAGCTGAGAATCATCTTAGTATAATTGATAAACAGTATAGATCTTTACTAGCAATGAAAATGTTGCACCGTAAATGCGTTAAAATTTAGTCTCAGGGGCCAACAAATTCAGCTCAGGTCTACTCAGTAGTAAATATGCACTCTCTCGAGTAAACACAACGTTCTGGGAATAAATAGCAGAATTTTCCTATATCCGTTTTGTTTGTCGGATACATCGGGGTAGCTTATTTACTTGATTGAATCGGCAAAATTTTCATACAAACTATGACGGTTGTTGCACTTTATAGGTGTGCCGTGTGCTTCATTTCAACTGTGTAATGTTCAGTTCTTTCAATTTCAATGCATTTCAGCGGTGTTTGCGCCTAGAATAAGATCTTATTTGTCAAACTACTTGCATTGCCAAATTTTAACTAATCATTTTTATTTAATTCAAACGGAAATTGTGTCTATAATTTGCAAATAAAATGCAAACGTCTATTTGCAAAACTTTATTTTCTATTTCGATTTCTATCGATGTACTTGAGAAAATATATAATTTTTTTTTGATAGAAAACATGAATCATCTCTTTTTGGTAAGAAATACGTAGGTTGCTGCTTAAGTTTCTGGCCTAACCTAGTTCTAGTGTTTTCCGAAGCAAAACTTTGGGTCAGTCAAAAAGTTTGACCTTTTTTAAGCTAAGTTTCCTCAGACGTCAACTGTTGATTCACTACGGATCGTGGTGTTTTATGAGCTTGAATATTTCAATTTGATGAAAAAATAGAATTTTTCCGCAAACATTTTAGTGCAATGATTTTTTCCGATTTTTGAGAGGGACTAACTCAACAAGAGTGCCGTGATAGCCTCAAATTCGCTTTGGGTGATAAAACTCGGTCCATTCCAAGTATTTAGAGGTGATATAACGATTTTAAATGTTGACGAAGCTCACTCAAAAATGAGTCCGCAGGAAAGTCGTAAAATATCAGCTGTAACGCCGGAACACATTGATGCTGTGCGAAACCTTAAGGTGGAATATTCTCATACGACTTATAGTGAGATTGGGGCATCCTTTGGCATTAGTATGACATGCATGAGGTCAATATTACATGTGGTTTTAGTGACGTAAATGCCTTTCACATGTCAAAACCTCCAAATATGTTTTCAACCAAAAAAAAGAGTTTTGGACAAAAATAGGCCTACAAACTCTCAATAATGCAATTTTGATAGGCTGAAAAACCCTCAATCGTCACTAGAGATTACAAAATTATCATTTATGAGTATAGCATGTCATCCCAGAAGGTTTTAGTGATAGTATCGTGTTTGAAAATAACAGAAAATTTTCCTTATTTCTGAAAAAACAGACGATTTTCGCAAATTGCAATGCTTCGTTCTGGGAAAAAATGATTTACATGACTGTTATTATACTTTGGAATTGTAGTGCCATGAATTCTGAATAAAGCGGACATTTTTGGAATGAAAATATTCAGAAAATGGGCCAAAAACTGGGAACTATCTGTCACTTCATGAATTTTCACCTTTTGACATGCCTTCATTCAATCGAATATTTGCAGGCCCAAAATATAAAATAATGGTTTCGTTAGCCAGAAATTATTAAATTGAGGATAAACGAAGTTTTTTAGGTGGTTAACAACAGAATAATCAATTTTTCCCATATCGAAAAATGAAGTTTATTGTTGAAATTTACGATTTTTCCAGGTATCCCTTGGAAAGGAGGCTTAGACACACCCAGTAATGTAAAACAATCCCTGCTATAGTGTTTTTTAGCCTAAAAAATGTCAACATTTCCGATGGAATCGTCAGATTGCATCTGAAAACACTAGAAATAGGTTAGGCCAGAAACTTATGCAGCAACCCTCGTATTATTGATAACAATTGTTTTTTTTTCTTTTCTGTATAACTTAAATAATACACACCTTTAACGTTATTACAAAAATTAAGATTTTCTTTTTGTCGCCTATGTGTTCTAAAGGATGTATTCATTTGTGTTTTTTTGTCTTTCAAAATTTGCGTGTTTGATGTACAGCACTGCATAATTTATGTTTAATGTAACTTTATGAATTGATTGCAAGAAAATGTTTCATGTCGTAGAAATAAAGCAACAAAAACATAAGTAATGGAAATGCATAGTGCTTTGAGATAGAATTAACCTCGTCTACTTTGAGAGTATCTTCATTGCAAACATAGTTCGGACCAATTTTTACCTTGGTCCTACAGTTCATTAATAATGAACTATATGGGGAGAAATGCTTCACAATTTTCGTTTTGTTTACCTTACTATTTATAATTCATATTTACAAACATATAGATTTTTGTTGTTATTTTTGTTTTCTTTTCTTTTTTTTTATTCAAATTTTAACCTTTTGTTCTTCATTCTACTAGAAAAGGCACTTTTCTTCTAAATACTTGTGTTTTTTTTCTGGGTGACTTTGTATGTTCTGTTTTGTTTCATGTTCTTATGGTGCAATAACTAGTGTTTAAGGTTGGTGGTTTGCATGATGACAACACTCTTTTGGTAAATCGACTGATTCAAATGAGATTTGTTGTTGTTGTTGTTGTTGTTGTTGTTGTTGTAACATTTAACAATAATATACATTATTCCGTTGACCTTTTCATGGTTTGCAATACATATTTTATGTACACATTTTTGCAGTTGATTTTACAATGTCTTCAAATCAATGTAATGTTTTCTTGCGTTCTCTAACGCGTTTTTAGATTTGTTACCTATAGCATAATGACAACAGTATGTATGTGTTAATTTGTAGTCAATGGCTGGCTTTTCGTTCTAAGATGTGTATGAAACTAAGTGTTACTCGAAAGAATTCCTCCTCCTGCGATGATCTTTGATGTCATTATTCGTTTATTGAGCCTATTGATTTGGTTTTTGACAACGACGACGCTTTGGCACACCATGTGGAGTAGAATTTATGCTCTTATCACCTGCAAACGTGTTGTATACCAATTTTCTCATATCGGGAGAGTTTCGTTTTCTGTGCGGTGTTATCGATCGTGTTGAATTCCAGTCGATTTGTGTCAGTGATCCGTATCGATAGAAAATTTTCAAATCGATATTACGATTTGTGCTCGTCAAAATTGTTGTATCATTTTTCGAAAAACCGTACAGATTATCTTCGCCATCGCTGTCATCGTCTAGATAATCAAATTGCTCGCCAATGTACGCTTGCGGTTTGTCGATGACAGTCTTCTGATATATGACAGGATCTCCTAAACTGGTAGAGATCACATGTTGACAGGAGGAATCTGTAACGCAATGTAGCAACAAAACAATGAAAAAAGGTGACATTTTAGTTCATGTTCAAATATTCAATCTATGTTATCGATATCGATGACATTTTCTCTGTCCGCTCAATACAATAAAAATATTTAATAAAAATAAAACGCACCCTCTTGATTACTATGATCGATGAATTTTTCGTTATTATTGTCAATGTCATCCAATTTCCCATGATCGATGAATCTTCCATTCAGATCATTTGTGATGGAGCTGTTTGATTCAATGCTTATTGAGTGGGTACACTGATCTGATACTTCGGATGTGCCACCGATTCCACTTGAACTTTTACTATATCCTAACTCACTCGTAGTGCTTTCCACTAATGAATCTGTGCTGGCAACTGATACGCACTTTGGATTCGATCGTCCACTTCGTTTTTTCTGAATGTAAAATCATTGTAACATAACGTATTAACGCAAAACATTCTCGATTTTCTCCAATTTCATAATAATGTAATAAATATGGAGGAATCTACATACCCGTGCTGGTCCGGTCCGTCCATCAGCAAGGCTTGATGCAGAACGCTGCTTCTGTCTCGGTTCCGTGTTCGTTGTAAATAAAATGTTGCTTGTTGAGTCGATTTTCGAGAAGCTAAGCCAATCATGTACGAGTATTTCCTGTGATATTAAATGATGCAATCAATTTGCGTTCATCTCAAAATAATCTCGTTTACTGTGAACACTTACCGATAGCTTGATTCTTTTTTCAGGTGATACTGTCAAAAGTCGTCGAATCAGGTCTTTGACCGAATCACTGAGCGATATCCATCGTTCATTATGGGAATTGATTTGCCCACTTTTTATACGACTTATAATTTTGTCCTTGCTGATTTGGCTGTTGTCATCGATATCGTTGTGCCGACGGAATGGCATGCTGTCACACAACAATGCATATAAAATGACACCCAACGACCACAAATCACAAGATTCAGTATATTTTTTGTTTGACAGAATTTCGGGAGCTGCATAGTCCAGCGTATAGCAGTCGCCTTCCATTTCTTTGTCTTCATCGTTTATTTTGCAGGCGAAGCCAAAGTCCAAAATTTTGATGTTTGATCTGCTCGTATTTTCACTGGTGAACCTAATATTTTCCAGTTTCAAATCTCGGTGCGCAATGTTATGTGAGTGCATGTGTGTGACAGCGTGTAGAATTTCCTTGAAAATACCACGAACTTCAAATTCATCCAATGGCTGTTCCCGAGCGTACTTGAAAAGCTCCTTACCGGCAAGCCATTCAGTAATGATATAAGTGAATGCGTCATCTTCTATCACTTCAACAATACTGACGATATTCGGGTGTCCATGGCATAGTTTCAGTGCATCAATTTCAGCGGCCACATTTTGATTTTTGCGCAAAATTTTCACCGCATACTCTTTATCCGTATTGTTGTTGATACATTTCATACATATTGAGAAGGAACCATCACCGATAGGTTGATCACTTTCAAATGTGTATTTCTTAAAAAATGACCCATTCTGTGGAACCAATACAAAATCAATCGTTATATATGTGTCTCAGTCTCTGAATTAAAAATTTAATCGTGAATTCAGAACTATTATACTATACCTTTTGATTGTAATCAATGACTTCTTCAATGCTTGGCTTCGGATCCAAATTTGTCAAGTCTTGATGGTCAAGAAGATCGGGCGCAACAAACGAAAAACCTTAGTTTGTGAGAAAAAAAATTGAATATGTAAATCAATATCTTTTCACTTTACAGTTATTCCACTCTTTTATTCATACCTCTGAACAAGCGTTCGTAATTGGGAGGTGGCTTGCATGGCTGATCAACTACAGGCATTTTGGTAAAGTCGTCACTGAAATTGCTTGTATCCAACCGATGTTGGATATTTGGTTTGAATGGAGCATTGATTTCCTTTTTCGCCAGTTTCACCCAATCAATTCCTTTGAAGAAGCGATGAGCCTTGATCTCATCTGGTCCTGTTGGCCCAGTACCTACAGACAAAGTTGATCAGTAATTAAATTGCATTTATACCGAAAAGAAAATCCTTGGGAATTCTGATCTACTACAGCAGTCATTTCGTGCGAATAGCCAGAGCTACGTTGACACCTCTTACACTCGAAATTAAAGAGCGCAGATGTGTTGCGTGACTGAAATGGTCTTTGGTGATATATAGGAGTGGGAGTGCGAATAGGAAATTTCTTGCCAATTTTTGCTCATTCCGATCACTGACTGGTTCCGTTTGATAGCCAATTAGTGTGCGTAGATATATAATTTACAAGTCAACTTACCGAGACGCTTTGATGGTTCCTTGTTCAACAATCTTGTTATCAGATCACTAGCGGCCTCGCGAATGATCTCAGGCATTGGAGGACTTGCTTTAAGGATTCTCTTCGATATTTCGTTTTGCTTATTTGGATCGCCGTCAATGGTGAAAGGTGATGCGCCGGTCAATAGCTCATAACAAAGTACTCCAACAGACCACCAGTCGACACTAACATCATGTCCATTTTTACCACCGCGCACCACTTCAGGAGCCATGTACTCCATTGTGCCGCAAAAACTATACGATCTGCCATTTGATTCTTTGGTGAGCTCTTTCGATAGCCCGAAATCGGTGACGACTATGTGGCCATCGGAATCAAGTAAAATATTTTCTAATTTTATATCCCTGTAGATAATCCCTAATTTGTGAAGTTGTTCAATTGCTATCACAATTTCGGCTATGAAAATTTGCACTTCCTCTTCCGTAAAGTGATCGCGCTTATATAGATGAGTGAACAGTTCACCACCACTCACATAATCTGTAATTAAAACCGAAAATACCATAAAATCGTATTTGAACATATGCAGATTTGTGTCATTCACAGATTAACGCATTAATCATTGAATAGAACCTACCTAATACTAAGTAGAGTTTCGATTCGGTTTGAAAGGCGTAATGCATTGACACCAGAAACGGACTTCGTCCTATTGCTTCAAGCACCTGTACGAGTAAAGTAATTTTTCCATTGTGGCATTCTTATAATTTCCTTCTAAATATTGCGATGGATATATTAGTTTACCTGACGCTCCGTTTTCGTATGCTCAGCAGTTTTTACTTTTTGTACTATTGCTGATTTCTTCAAGATTTTCATGGCATACAGCTGGCCATCATCTTTGCCACCTTTCTTTCGCACAAGGAAGACAATTCCATAGGCTAAATTAGTACGAAAATAGCATAAAAAAAATTAAGACAACTTCAAATGCGGACAAAAATCTATCTGCTCTACCAGTGGATTTTAGTTTTGGAACATTATTCTATTTTTTTAAAGGTGAAAATATTTTCACAATAAATAAATAATTCTTTCTGTATATTTACCTCCTGTTCCCAAAACTTGGATGAGCTCAAAGTGTGACAAATTGACTTTATCACTTTCGCGCAGATTTGCTGCAAATAAAATTAATCTAAAATATTAGCAATGGTGTGCAATGCATAGTTGCAATCTTTCTTAGCCTAAATTTATACAAATAGGTCATTTTCAATGCCGTTATAAGTAATTTTCTTTGACGCATTGTTGTTGTTCTCTAGCATTTCATTTGCGAATTCACGCGTGAAAGGTTTTCCATCTTCTTGAAAAACGACTTTTACTTTACGTTTGCATAATATAAATGAAAATAAGTGAAACAACAACAGATCTGTAAGTATGGGATATTCCATGTCATTGTATATGTGTGAAACATATCGCAGAAATGAGATTTTGTTTCGATTTATCGAAGAGTGAGCAGTGATAGTAAATTTTCGTTTCCGATTAACACGCTGCTTGTAATATGTTCTGCGCATTATTACGAGAATAAAAAGAGTAAGAAAAAAGAATTGTGAGTTATGCCGTTAAATTACGCACTCCGTTCCACGTGCCATAGACTAAAGTTTTGGAAATTGGCAACTACCAAAATTAAATTCACAATAAAAATCTCAAACCCAGAATATGATGGAATGGATGATTAAAATAATCATTCAGATCGAGTCATGGGTGTGATATAGTGGCAATGCCGGTTTATTTTAGCCACTGTCCTAAGGTATATGTAAACATTGTGTTGCTTCAACATATGATACACCACTGATTTTCATACAAACTATGATTCAATGTATTCAGTCGTATGTAGGTCAAATGTAAACCAATACGTTGAAGACACTCTCATACTTTAGTTGTGTATACGTACACACATTCACACGTACACATACAAGCTCACACAGACAACTTGGTTTGTGAACGAATTAAAATGGAGAGGAAAGAAAAATCAACGATTTACACATACACTGCGACACACTCGCTCACTTACTCGTAAACCGACATGTAAGATGAGAAAAGGAGGAAAAGGTAGTGCGTTCCCGTTGCGGCAACGCTAATGAAAAATAATTTAAATTCATTTTCGAGTACGGTACATTTAGAGGAATTCTCTTTTCATTCGAATCGGAGTTCGCGTACAGACAAGAATGTACAGTTATCTCTTCGACCATTCCAAGACAATGAAAGCAAAGGTGTCGTGTGTTTAATTGTTATGTTGTAATGAACAATTTAATGGCGAAATTCTCAAATTGAAACAATTGTATTAAACACAGCGAATAAGATTATTCGGAAGGTATTGCATACTTTGAATAGAATAAAGATTTGATTGAGGAATGTGCTTAAAATGGACATGCAAGCAAGAATGAGGCATTTATTGACTATTTCCAATACTCCTTCACAATATTGTCTACGAAATGGTTCCCTCGACATTTGTCCAACATTTTATTGTGACAATTCGTAACTGCATCAAACGCATTCCATGTTCAAATATAACATGATTGTTCACCGAGTCGTGAAAAACCTTCGATTTAGATGTGACAAATCTTTCAAAAGTAATAGCACTAAATTGATGATTGCTTTGTTTACCTTGCGGCCGGATTGTTGATGCTTGTTCGATCTCTTTAGCAAGCGCTTCGCTGCTTGTAATCTTTTCATTGGACTTATTGCTACGTGTGTGTGTATGTTTGTTATCCGCTATTGAACTGCTGACTTGGTCACTTTTTTTACCACGATACCCTTGATGGTTGTGATTGCCACCTTTGTGGCCCTTTCTAGATTCGTATCTGTAGATCCACACAGATTGATTGGTTAATTGAAAATAAAATTTTCTCTTTAAAAGTATCCGGTCTTGACTGATTGCTTACCTCTCTTCATCGTCTTCTTCCTCTTCATTTGCTCCATCATCGTCATCTGTGATGTCAACAATTTCATCTGAAGCCCGTTTGCTATGCTGTCCGTTGCTTTTTGTCATAGATAAACTTCCTGTGAGGACGAAGTAGTTAAAATGGTTCTTTCTTGAAATAATCAACCAAACTCTAAGACATTTCTGTTTATTTTACCGTCGTTAGCCTGGTTGTGCGCATTGTTTGGGCTTGTTGTGTCTTCGTCATCATCATCTTCATCGGATATTACGATTGTATGTTGAACTGCATTCGAACTGCTTTCGACTTGGTTCCGATACGTACGGTTACGAGAGCTCTGTTTGCTCTGTTTGCTTTTGCTTTCACCGGTTGAGCTCATATTTTCGCGATCATAGTTTGATAGGTAATGGTCGTAATTTCTGTTGTTCGTGCTGATATCGCGCGAAATTTCAAGTAATTCCATCGGCCTATTTAGATAATTTGAATCGCCATTGGTTTGCTGTGCGGTCGCCATGTTCCGTGGCGGTTGATTTCGGTAGTGTTGAATCCATTCGTTTTGTAAATTTCGATTCGATTTTGTTGATTCGCATATATTTTCTTCGAAAAAACCACTCTCATGATCATGTTTTTTCTTAACTCCCATTTTTAGCATTTTCGCAATTTTAACGAAAACAAACACGTTCGTTTTTTTTTTTTTAGTTTAACAAGTTTCCAATTGTCGGCTTTTTGTGCGATATTGTTCCAACATTTAAAAGTAATTCCCGAAATAGATGAAAAATAATTTGAATACTATTTCAAATTGATCAGCACAAAAGACCATAGATTCACTTCAGAACAAAAGTATTAAATATATTGGAGAAAATAAAAGGGGTAAAAAAAAACAGAACGCGATTATTGTTTGTGTTGATCTGATCTTAAACGAAAACAAAACCAAAAATGGATCAGACCACTTATCACAACATCGTTACACTGTAGTGGAATTTAGGTGCCGTTATTCAACATTGTTTCCTTTTCCTCACTTTTTTACTGAAATGTTTCTGTGTTGGAATTGTTTCTTTTTTCACTTTTATTTGGCCGCGTACACAATTTTTTGAATACTACTGATGTTTCCACTGCAAGAGTACATTGCGCTTTCAATTGTTCTGGATCGGCTTTAATCGATCGGTGCTAGATAAACACTACCTGTAAAAAAGATATCATTTGATTAGTAAGCTAATTAATTAATACTATGTATTATTCGAAAATTTGTTATTTTCAAACATTTCTGTACGAAAAAACAAAGAATATTTTGGCGTTGGAATGCAAGAACTGACTGGACCTGTGTTTCGTTTTCGATCGGTGTATGTAGTGTTGATAGAAAAAATTGAAATTCAAGGCGCATCGCATTGCGTGTGATACAAATTGAAGTCAACAGAGTAACGCAAACTGTTGTAAACGCCACTCGAGCAGACACATAGCTGAATTTTACACTCACAGCCGCAGTGACAATCACACAAACAGACGTTCAACTCATATTTAGGATACGACACAAGTAAACATTACGTTTTTACTATGCGCTGCAATTTACATACACACATTGAAGTCATATTATTTCATATTTTGCTTGATTTGAGACTTTTTCACAGTTTCTGCTTCGGTAAACTATTAATCTATTCATTCGTTACGTAAATACGTTTTTCATTTATATATCAAAGATAATTTAAATTGCTGAACGCTTCCGATCGGTCAAAGCATCGGTGCAATCAATGCAATCCACTTTCACTTGATGCCAAATTGCATAGGATAGGACACAAATGAACAAAGACTGACACTGATATACCACTGACAAGATGGTTGAAAACGAAATACGTTCGATGATATGGACTACGGACACTTTTGGCAATGGCACATGTTTCAAGTCAATGTTTAGAGTCGACTTTTGAATTTCATGTTGTGAAACAAAGTTCAGAGCACACAGAAATTGGCCAGCTTGTGGCAGTCAATCGAAGTTGAACGAAATGAACACACATTTCACATACGAAAAAAAAAAATTCGTATGATTGCTACTATTTACGACTAATGTGTCGCGCTCGCCCTACGGAGAAGAGAAAAACTGCTTATAAAAGTGCTGTGGTACACTTAATGCGTTGTCTTAATGTGGTGTACGGTTGTTGCGCTCATGTAACAGTATAATTCATAATCACATTTTCTTGTATTTTGCTTTCATTTCTTTGCTCATCGCACACACGAAAACTGAACAATCGTGCACGTCTTCGTCTCATTATCGCAATCCTCTGCCTCTCTTTCTCTCGCTCTCTCTCTCTCTTTCTCTCTCTCTGTCTCTGCCGTCTCAATGTTCTATGTGAGCTTCTGTGTCTGTCTCTTTGTGATTTCGTTTTCTATGTACAAAATTGACGATACTTGGGTTTGCTTGAATTTGTTCAAAGCTTCTAAAAACACATGTACACCCATACTCATACGATCAAATTAGCTAAATGCGTTCATTCGTAAACATATGATGAATGATTATTTTTCTTTTAATTTTGCGCCATGAATCTTTTTCGATATCACTCGTTCGAACAATGCACCGACAATTTTTAAGCTGAATACCACACGAGCGTTTAGCTCGTGTGATTTTATCACTGTATTTGTCACAAATATGATCACGGCGACACACTTTTTTCCCGTTTTGAGCAAAAGAAATTAATGTGTTGAACGAAAAAAGGGAATGTTGGCTCAATGATGAGCTAAAATTACTTACAATGCGATTTCATAAAACGAATCAAGTAATTTTCAACTTTCCTGTCTTACGAGTTCTGAGGTAGAGTGCAGAAATACACACAAAATATTCACATCTGTCAATGAATCTTATTCTGATTCTAATTTCGAATGAAATATTGACAATTCTCTGCTTTCGAAATGATAAACCGTAGACTGACATGCAGATTGTGTACATAGGATCGATTTGAAGTTTCACTCTCACACAAACGTATTTTTGCTATACAACCCGTCACAATGCCACACAGCCTCCAACACACACGCATACACTAACACACACGTACACACATGCACACATACTCATGCTCCCTGTCTCACACAATTGTCTCAAAATCATAAACAATTCGCATTAACTGTAATCAAATTAATATTTGTACGAAAAGAATGAATTCAAATTATTACAAAATATGCTGCTCAAGCACTTTTTTGGCCTTTATTGAACGAAGGTGACGATTTTTGTGGAAAATCGAAATGATGTGGTGTTTGTATGAGACCGAGCGACTAATTGTACTTTTCATTTGTATTGGTGTACTTTTTGACGTTGACGTTGTCGTGGCAAAAATTTTCTGTCCGTATGACATGCTACACTTACAGACGAACAAATACTTTCACGTGTAATTTACCAAAGACATGCTTACGTGCATCTGATTTCTCAAACGGTTCAATCAATAGAGGCCAATCGTGTATTATATATTGGTTGATTAAAATTGTATTTTGCTTGTCATTCCACTGACACTCGTCTGTGAGTGCGAGTGCGTGTGGGTGAATTTATATGTGCGAACGGTGTTTTCAAGCGATCATCTCTAAATAATACTGTTGTTGAATATTTCGCTCGATACTCACGGCAGTTTTAGGAGTACTGCTTGTTTTACAATGTAAAAAAGATAAAAGCCCATGTTTGTTATAAAAACACGACTTTATTAACGAATAGCCTCGAACATACTTTCTTCATTCTATTCGTTGCAAATCTTTGTCGATTCAAATGGTCGAAATTTTAGCTTGACAATTACACTCGTTCATAAACTGTTATATATTTTAACAAGAAACTAGATTGAAAACGCTTTTTTAACACTTCATTCCATCGATTCAAAAATGAAATCATCAAATCGGCAAACATTCGAATATTTGTATTGACACAATTATTTGAATATCGAAATTCGTTACATAGTATTTCATTGCTAAAATAATAAATCTCAAATTATTTGGTTTTAGGCCTCTGTATCAACCTAATGAAAATGAAATATGACAATGAATTTCAGTTCACACAAATGTCGTAATCGTAATGAATCGATAAAAATCGTTCCAAAGTCAATATTGTGACGAAATCAAGAGTTTTCATGTTTATAAACATATTTCGCATATCACAAAGGAATAAAGCAATGAATCACAGCAGTCAGCACATCAGAGCGATACTAAACACAAATGCATCGATTGCAGAATTGAATGAATCTTTTTGTAGCGCTTGGAACAATGGCTGAGGACAAATAATATTATGTGTGCATGAAAATCGACCAAATTCTAACAACAATGGTGTTGCAGTTGACAAATAATATATGAAATGACTTCTGACTCAAAACTTCATAAATATTTAATGTTCGAAGTTCAATAGACAAATTTATTTAATTTTCCAATTGCTAATTGAGCGGTTTTTTAGACGATAACCTAGAATCCCATGAAGATAATGCAGATGAACATTGAATTCTCAAATTCGTCGGTTCCATTGACACATTGGCATTTGTACCCAATAGCTACCGTAATGATTTATATAAGAAGTAAATATTAACCGTTTTTACTGATACTTGAAGGCATCGCAATAGCAAAATATGCATACAGTTTCTTTCTTTTCAGTTGGGATATTTTGGAATTAGATGTAAGAACCAAAATTTCTGCTTTCGTTTTTTCATAAATTTACAGAGGATAAATACCACCAATGGGTTTTTTTCTGTCTAATTTGACGTGTGATTTAAAGTAAATTTTCCGACACCGTTTGCTTTGCTTCTTTACTCGATCGTAAATATTATTGCCTAATAATGAAATAAACAGCAAGCATTATTTGCGCGATACTCACAACATGGTGAAAAATTCAACAACAATTTATGGAAAAAAATTAAAAGTCTCCAACACCAAATAAAAATATGATGCACTTCACTAAACTAAATATTTTCGGTCTCCTACAACGAGGAATAAATCAAAATTTTGTTCACTATTTCTTGTGCGATTCGCAAGAACTGTACTCATTTTTCTGGTTGATTTGTTTTGCTTTGTTTTTGTTTTGGTTTTAACATTGGATTAGTGTAATATTTTCTTTCATTTACACAAAAATGGCCGTCGCCGCTGCGATCGTTTGTATTGAAAGTCACTTACTTGGAAATGAACGGGGCGACTAAATGAATTCAGGATAAGAAGAAGAAGTGAAATCGTCGAAAAAACATTGTAAAAACAATGCATACATTTACACTCTTTCACATTTGCAACGGCTTGGGTGATGTGTTGGTTTCATGCAAACACTTTCGTCTCACTAATAACCATTTTAATATGAAGTACACACAGTCTGCGATTGGTTCGGTGTGTATCGTACACATGAATGCTCCAATTCACATACACACGCAACAGCATACGCACATACACATAGAATCAGAGCGCATATCTAAAGAAGTGTGGTGTGCGTTGCAGGTTTGACCATGTTCGCTTCATACGTCAAATTAAATGAAACAAAAAATTGCTTATGTCAGATTTTAAACAAAGACAAATAAAACAAATATGAAACATGGAAAAAGATTATATGAATTCAGCAGAACAAGATATGGTCTTGATAGTTAATTATTAGCGATTCTTTTCAACGCATTCGATATGAAATACATGGAAAACTCAAAAGGTGCATTTGTTTTGAATGCCATTTTGCGAAAACCCCTATTATACTTATTGTTCATCATTTGCAAACTCATTTTACACCGTTCTTGTGCTATCCGAAATAATATTGCTCTCGATTTCATTTCAAAAGTAAACACATCAAAATTCAAACCAGATATTTTCAAGGAGCACCTATCACTGGTTGCTTTGCAGAAGCAAATTATCCGAAAGGAATGTATTATTTTTTGAACAAAAATAACCAATACTTTTTGAAAAAATTAAATATGACTAATTTACAAGTAACATCAATTAAATCGTACCGTAAAAGAATGCCACAAAATTGGACTAAAATAATAAAGTGAACATTTTGAAGTTAAACTAACGAAATCTTTCGAATGATATTATGTTGACAACTGGAAGTGTGATGCAACAGCGACCTCACAACTCGAAATGCTCATTTTGTAACTTCTGGAATATTCCCTTTTCCAGTCATCAAAAGCTCACAACAGATGGCGTCCATACATTTTGATGAAACCAACATGCGAAACAGTTTTTTTTCATTCAAGTGAAGAGCATATCCAATGGTTTAGCTAGATGAGATCATCAGAATTTCGATTTTCAATGATATCGCAAGGTTGATTCATGTAAAAATTCCTTGAAACTTATTTCTGAACACATCCATTGTAAACGATGTAATATGAATGAATTTAACCCATTTAAGTCATGGTGTATCGAAAACGTAAAATGCCGGTTTTCCGCTTCTATAGGTTTTCAGGAATGAATACCTGAGAGATAATGAAGTAAAATGATACATCTAATCACTGCTTCTTACACATAATCGTAAATACCATTTTTTGTCTTGAACCAGGACGTCAACGAGGTATGACAGCATTCAGATGGGACAGAATTTTACACTTCCGAAATTGAGTTCAATTCTCAAACATTCTTTCGTCTTTGAAATTTTAAAAAGAATTAAAACGAGTGTTTAGTTTTCTTCGTACACTAATAGTAAATTCTACTAATAGAACTATTTACGACTGGGCCAACTAATGACCCAACTAATGTTGCACACAGAAGCAGAGGCTATATGTGATTCAAAATAATACGGATGACATGTATCAGTAGATGAAATTAACAGGATCTTCTTCCTGTTTTTATTGTCAAAGACGTTTGTTGAATATAGTTTTTGATTTGATTTTACGATTTTCCTCTTTAACAAATTGTTATTAAGAATCGCAATGTCATCTAAGTCTACATAAGAATTTTACCTGACGAATGGCACGATGATGCAGCGGTGACATCTAAAAATCGAAAATGATAAAATGGACATTCGTCTTTATTTTCATTTCATAGAACGAAGATATTGTTCTAGAAGTTATTTCACATCAAAACAAATTAGAGGCCTATTTGTGTTCTGTGATATAAAAATGAATTTTACAATAAGAAGAGGAAGAAGAAGTTCTAGGCTAAGTTTAGTTGAGGGGGAAATCACTAAAAAGTAATTTCTATTTGACAAACAATTTTTAGGTAATTCGTTGAACAAAAAGTAATTTTAAAAGTAGTTTTTCGACCAAAAATTACTTTACTTTATTCGATAAATTACTTGTCAAAAATATATTTTCTTATGAAAAAAAGTAATTTGTAATTCTTTAAAAAAAAAAATTAATAGTGGAAGTAATTTGTGAACCGAAAAAGTAATTTTTTAGAGTGATTTGCCCCTAATTTTAGTCCCTGGTGCATATTTAAAAAAAAGTGAAGTACATTTCAGATGCAATATATGTTCGCAAATTTGAGCCAGGGCATATTTTAAGCGGTAGTTCTACCGGATTCCGGTAGTTCTAAATTCTAATCCGGTAGTTCTCAACGAAAAATCCGGTTGTTGAAAATTAACATCTGTACATTTTGCTTCTAACGATGCTAAAAATGTTCAATAAAACCTAATTAAAGCCAATATTATTTGGGAGCAATATTATATCGTTCCTAATCATTTTGTGTTCAGTTTTGACGAGTATCTAAAATAATGGAGACTGCAAAAATGAACATGGGTATAAAGTGAAACGTCTGCTGGAAAGAAATCGAAACAATTTGTTTACAAAAATGATGAAATATATTTCGGAAATATTCGCCGAGTTACTGTACTGCTGTCGAACGCTTTGCAATGCTCAACGAACAAGATACGAAAAAATAATGGGATACTGGAGATCGCAATTCAGTCGGTGTCGAATTTTAATACGATGCCCATGACATTGATAATTGAATTATTGTGACAAATACAATACATTGAAAATAATGAGTGCACCAGAGAAGTGAAAAGCCAAATGTGAGTGGGTTTTAATGGGAGAAAATTTAGAATTGTAACGAAGCTCATGCTGAGCGTAGTGATCGCTCAACACGACCAAATTGACCTTAAATAGGTGTATTAAATTGCAATCTGCGTCATGGTATAAAAATCCATACATTAATTAATAAAATAGAAAATTATTGGACAAAACCAAAAGCTATTTGAATGGGTATGCCCGTGGCCAAAGCAAATTTTTCGAATACATGTGTACCCTGCCTATAATTTGCCGCTATTTCATCTTTTTTTACTTATCCGGTAGTTCCGAAAATCCCTTAACCCTCTAGTGCATGCACCCATCTTTATACGGGGAACATTTTAACGCCTGTATAACGTAAACTGTACGTCGGATCACATTTATTCAAAGGGCATTTTTGTTTTTCAAGGTGTCTTCTATAATTTTGTCCTTTACACCATTAGTCTACATCAAGCGGTTGTCGTGTTATAAACAAGAATGTGTACGAAAACGAAAATTGGACAGAATAAGTTATTCCCTTTCAAAATTAGACATATTTTCGACACTTTTAAACAATGGATTTGATTGTTCTCTGATTTATGTCAATCGCATTTCCTGACTAAACCGTGAGGAATCCACGTTTATGAATATTTTTTTCAATTATCTATGCCCAAAAATCAATCAAGTAACAGTACTCCCAGCCTTGGGAAAAATTTATGCACTAGAGGGTTAAAATATGCTCTGATTTGAACAATACAATTATAATTTATGAAAAATTCCACATGAATAAAATAACTTACATTAGATTCGTTAATCGATTCAAGTTATTTCTAATATATCGTAAACCATCCAATTGAACGAATAGACTAATTTTCTGCAAAACTTTGAAGGGTAACTGTGTTTTTTTATATCATATTTGAGAAGAACACGAAAAAATCTTCCGATACGAATATATGACTTATTTGTATTTTTTTTAGAACAGTGGTTTATTTTGAGACTACGTTACAATTAGAACTATGTTACAATTTGGATGGTTTACGATATACAAAAAAATGATAGAGTGTCGAACACCAAATATCATTTTCCAATCGACGTTTTGATTGACTGTAAGGGTTAAGAATTAGTTTAATATGGATTTTGAAAATAATGTATCAAATTTTCTATGTTAAGTGTTGCATGCAATAAATGCTTTTATGAAAAATTCAGTATTTGCTTTATTCTTAATTGTTTTGTTTTTGTTTACGGAACAAAACGAATTAAATGGCAAGTTGTGGTGAATGCATTCCTTCAATTTTACAACAATTTCACCCGTAACAATCAGGCTGATAATAATACCATACTGAGGGTGTAATATACAAAAACCCGATGTTGAAATTGGCGATATGGAAACAAATAAAGCGATGACGACCGTTTTCGATTAAACGAGAAGTGGGGACGAAATAAGATAATTTGGCTGTGTGTTGCAGAAATAAAAGCATTAAATGTAGCGGAATTGTTGGAATTGCGATGAATATGTGTCTTGTGACATTTATGAAGAACAAAGCTCCGCCTATTTACGGTTGTAGCAACTCCTTTGGGTAAATTTCATGTGTTTTATTGTCGTCAGTAAAGTCTCGCAAGTCGATTTAGCTATTGAACCAAAAAATGAGTGTTGAACATTATACGATGCAATGACAAATCGTATTAATTAAATGGATTTATCTATGGATTTTACCAACCCTGCATCCGATCAATTGAAACACTGTCGAACTGAAGGTATTTTCGGGTTTTTAGTCTCTGGAAAATTGACTTGATGTGTGCAAAGAAGAGAGACCTATCCTTGCAAATCGTTCTGTTGCCTCACTCTATCTATCCATCTATCTATTTATCTGTCTCTCTCTCTCTCTCTCGCTCTACCTCTGTGATGAATAAATAATGTCAAAGATAAGAATACGTTTCTTGCAGCATAGCACATCTCATGCATAACAATGTATCTGAATCCTATCTCGATCCGGACTGTCACGCAGAAAATTGTATTTTCTGCGGACTTATTTGGTTTGTGTTCTTTTTTATTACATTCAAACGATTTGAATATCCTAACTATGCCGATAAGAATACGGTATGTTTACATTTGTTGATTCAGATCTCATTTAACTTTCAATTTTTGTTGGATGGGCCCGCCCTTGAAGCAATTGGATTGGCTTTGCCGTAGCGACGTCATGACAACCAAACGCCGCCCATCACCTTTTCGAGTGCGTGCGAGCCAAACGAAACAATCAAAACGCCACATACAACTGAACCACGGTAGACGTTCACCATCAATAAAAGTTACTGCACGCTATCAAATGGGGGAAAACGGGTAAACTACGAAAGAGGCTGAGAGTGGAAAAAGAGAAAAAGGAACAACCATCAATAGAACTCAACCATTTGTACAATGCATTTAATTTTTCGCAATTGAAAACAACAGAACAAAACAATATTAAGCATAGATTAACTGATCGCTTTTTGGTACAGTGGTGTCGTTGCTTTTTCATTTTTGAATTGACTCTTATGCGGTGGATGAATGCATAAATTTATTTTGGCCGCTGTAGTGCACAAGGCATCATCGAATCGACAACGCGAACGGTACGGTTTGTGAACGAAAATTGTGTGTCGAGTGATTTAAACAGTAAAATGCAATCAATGTGAATCTATTGAGTTTGTTTTTCTGAAGTGATTTTCTACTGATAAATTTCAGTGGTTTTCGCAATTTTGGATACAATTTCACGTATAATAGAAGTTTTGTTTGACCAAACAACTTGATTTTTTATCGGGGAAAATGTTTTAATCTTAACTTAGAGATAGAAAAAAAAAATAGTCTGATTGTGTTCATACCAGTGAATGGAAGGAAATTTAAAAAATCGATTGATTAGTTATCAATAAAAAGCAACACAGTCGAAAAAAACAAAATTTCATTTGAAATCTACATTCTCTATTAGTGAAAAGTGTTTAGTTATTTTTTTAAACTACAACTCGAATATACCGATGAAAATGTCATCACAAGATCCAGATATTGATATCAACGTCGTTTCAAGTCCAGAACATTCACCACAACCGGAATATAATACGACACGGATAAAATTTCAATCCGCAACATCAACAATTCCAACAACAATGTCAAATCGCGTCATGATTAATGCAATATCCGATTCATCGCGACTAAGTCCCGTCGAAATGCCAGCAGACAATAGTAAATTGTCAGCCAATTCGGGATATACCAGTTTTACTATATCCAACATTCTAAGTCGAAATGATCCTAAGAAAGATTTAACCACATCCCCCAATAATTTGTCGTTCATTGATGCTAACGGAGCCACAGTTCATGACGCTGCTATGATTTCAAGGTATGCCTATGTAATAATAATTATCAAATTGTAACCATTCTAATAGCTTTGAAATTTGTCAGAACATCAGTCATGTTCAACATACAAGACAGCGATTCAAACAGTTCGATGGTTCGAACTAACATCTAACACTTTTAAATGTACTTGCTCACTGCTGTTTCATACTTTCATATTTATGTCGTCTATTATCTATAAAAATCGAATAAAATTATTCAGAAAAATTGAAAGAAGAGTTAAAAAATAAATACAAGACGTCAAAACGTGAGTGTATTATAGCAATCAAAGAAGAAACTGATTGTGAAGAGTTCCGAGGGAGACACATCGTATTTGATCGGCTGTGATATGCTCAGAAAATGAACCAAATATTAAAGCATAAAGAATTGTGTCGTTTCCTGATAAAAACAACGACACTGATCATTTCATGTACTTTTCCATCAATATGCATAGAGAAAATCATATCTTGTCAGGCGCTATATTTCAGAGAATTCCAAATAACATAACTTTTGTGATGAGAACACTTATAGAGAAAGAAAACGTGAGAAAAAAAGAGAAACAAAACGGAAATGTTGTCATTTGCCGCAAGAAAAATCTTGTTAGCTTTGCAGACAAACAAAAGGGGCCCTGTGCATTTGATATTTAGCTCTGTTAAATTCTTTATTTCCATTGTTTGATTGTGGTTGTCGATGCCAAAGGCTAGCGCTACTTTCACTCCATAATAAGCCTCTGAAATAATCAACGCGAATTTTATGTCATTGAAAATTACGACAAAGTGCTTTGTTACTTTTTTTCATTCCTTTTTTACATTCTTTTTCACCTAATTAATGCACAAAACACTAACTGAAACCTTTAAAATGCAATGTTCTTTTTACATAACAACTAGTGCACAATCAAACCCCCGCACATCGCAACATTACTTGATAACTTGCATTATGGGTTTCCTATTTGAACAGAAAAAATAATGAGGAGATCAAACAGAGGAATTACTGTATGAATTCATTTTAATATCTTCCCTTGTGCAGAGAAATTCTTCCATCTTCATATCTTAATCTGTGAGAACTTCAGTGCAGACGATTCGACGTTACTGAGACTTTTAAGATTAAAAACATGGATTGTTGAAATCTCACATTGATAAAAAAAAAATTAAAAACGGATGTTGTCAATACATCTGTGAAATGATTTTTATAAGTCTACGACAAATATTAAAATGCTAAAAGTTTATAATTTTTGTTATACCTTTGCAAAAGGCTCAATTGGACAAATATGTAGGATAACGCATTCACATTTAATTGTTTTCATCAATCAAAATTAGCTCAAATCCAAAATAAATCCTATATAACCGACGGTGAGAAAAAGAGTTTTAAATTTATTATAATAATTCGGCAAAGCAAAGTTCTTGAATTGATGGATGTCACTGTTGTATGTTTTGATTCGTTTAACTGTAATCTGAAAAACGAATAAAATATTGCTATTGAATTGTATTTTTTATTTTATAAAATATGTTAATTTACACTTGGTAGACGATATCGCGATCTCCAATTGTTAAAAATTACAACATTTTCGATGCTAATCTTTCGGCGATGAAAAAAATGTGCGTATGCCCTGAGGTTGTTTTTGCACAAGGCAAAAATAACAATAAATTATTTGACAGCAATTACACAAGCATTTGTTTGGTTAGCAGCATCAGATTGCGTATTAGAAATATGACCAACAACTGTACATTAAATATTTAAAAAAAATAGCACAATAAGTAAATGTCTTGGCGTTGTGGACAATTTACCGCAAACACCAAAAAACATGGAAAAGCAATTGATATTAAATGAGAAATACGCAATAGAAACGCGTTGGTTACACACAAAACATGCGTGCAAAATGAGCGAGATGATGAATATGGCTGGACTGTAGAGAGGTAGAAAAAAAAAATGAAAAATGAATCATTGTTAACTGGTGTGCTCGTTGATGGTTTAACTTTAATTCACAAGCATTTTGCATCCATTTTACTCGAGGTCTCACCATAATGTTACATGTTAATATAGATAATGGGGGAAGACCGTACGAAAATTATGTCTAATAGAAGCCTATTTGCGGTAAATACAGGTCATCTCATAATGCATTAATGAAAATACACGGAGATGGCATGTATCAAATGAGAGACTACATCATAATGAAGGCGTAGAAACGACATAAAAAAAAATATGAACATTGTGTTAATACATAGATACTTTAAATCATGTACGCTGGTATGAGGTTTATCTGCATTATTAAAACGGATTCATAATGTTGTCATCTCTTGTACAATAACTTTTTCTTTAATCTCAAAGAGATGATATAATAAATCCGGGGAAATCACTTCTTTGCTGAAGACTAAGCCAACAATTGTAGATTTATGCTACTGAATCACACGCACTCTTGATTTGAATTAGGGCACACTCTTAACATTCGGCGAGAAAGCGTGGACAACAATGATTGATGATTCAAATAGAAAAAAGTGAAGAGTAAATGCGCGACTCAATTACATTTTATCTACTTGTAAATTATCTTCAGTTGGTACAATTGGTTGGAGTGGCAGATGCTAGGATTTTCAATATCACAATATATTTCCGAAATCTATTTTTCATTTCCAGTGAAATGTACAGTAACAGAATGATTGTGTAATTTGACGGAGATTTCGATAGCGTTTCTTGCGTTATTGTACAATATGGCGCCTCTGCTTCGATTTTCCATTGCACCTAATGGAAGTTGAGAAACTGATGTCACACCGGCAATCGTTGTACCTTATTATTAATTAATGTTGAAGCGTGTGATGAAGTGTTATGTTTGTTCTCTTCCAGATTGGGTTTCATTTCACGTTGGGGTGCACTCGCAGGAAGATATGCAGCTTTATGTCCGCCCGGTTGGCCTTGGACTCACCACAGAATGCCATTCCACAGCCCAACACATGGTTAGTACACTATAAAACAAATTTGTAAAGAAAACCTGACAGGACATGAATATTACCGCTGGTGCCGTTTTCGATCAGTGAATATAAAATGTGAAAAACGCTGGCAATAATACAAATAAGCAATTCGGTTTTGCTGTTTTCACGGAACTAATAAGAGATAACGAGATGATATCTTCAGAGAAATAGTAGTATTCAACCTGCGCCGCAACTTTCCTTAAGATAGTTATCACATATTTCTTATCAGTTCCGTCAAAAATTAGAAGCAAAAATCCGCTAGAAGCAATCTTTCGCGTATTAAACGTATTTCTCGTAATCGGCGGCGTGCAAAGGAAATTTGCCACCCGAAGCAAATTGCCGCCCGAAGCAAATTGCCGCCCCAAAATCAAGATGCCGCCCCAACATCAAAATTTGAAGAGCAAAAAAAGGTCATCACTTTTAAAACTCAATTCTATCTAGTGCAAACTCCAATTTTACCAATTTTGCCGCCCGAAACAATTGCTTCGCCAGCGTCGTACTTTGCACGCTACCGCTCGTAATAATATATTTGTCTTCAGCAAAGTTGTAAGGGACGAACAGGGTAGAATAACTGTCGGTTTTATTTTTAAGCGTAAATCACACATTTTCCAATAAAATCATTTTTTTATCTTCTTTTATTCGGTAGATGTGGTCTACATATCTTAATTTCAGTCCTAAAATTTCGTTTTCCAATGATTTTGGTTAGGTTGGAGCCCTAAAGGTTCTGAAAAAAATCATTCGTGCTATGCGCTGATGTCAGCAGCACTAACTAACGTCAGTTGCTGATATCAGCTACTGACGAGTATGCGTTGCGTTGTTTTAACGCATTTACAGTATAACAACGAGATATACTCCGAACACCCCAATGGCAAGATTGCTGAATCCTTTGTTTTTATACTGCAAATGCGTTAAAACAACGCAACGCATACTCGTCAGTAGCTGATATCAGCAACTGACGTTAATTAGTGTTGCTGACAACAGTTCATAACACGCTCTGACCAAACCATTGTAAACCAAGTTATCACACGTTAATAAACATTTAATTTTTTTTTTGTCAATATCGTATAAGGCAGATATCAAGATATTATCGTGTGATATTTGCTTGCGTGCATCTCACGCGTTTTGGACACATTGCCCCACAGTATTATAAGCCACCCTGTATATATGGGAGATTTTTTATCTACTCACATATCAGCGGATATTTATTTATTTTAATTTTATTTTTGATGCTATTTGTTTTTGCTTTTTACACAAGAGAACATTTGTCCCTTAAAAAACTGAAACTTTCTTTGAATAATCTTTTAGACTAGTTTACAATTTGTTTGTGTGCATGTCAATACTCTCTTTAAACATAATATTCATAATTTTAGTGTCATCAGGAAGTTCAATAGTTGAACAACATTGGGAAATTGTGCGTGTTGTCTCTTGAAAAGTTGTAAATTTTTGTCAAAACTTTGCAGAATTTCCAACTCTCTATCATTCGTTTGAAATGATAAAACAAACATTTTTGTTTGCTGTTTGTTCGAATATATGGCTTGTTACATTATATGGTTGTGATTAAGAGAAGGGTACGTTTCACTTTATTGGAAGAAGATTTCTTCAACACAATACCTAGCCTCAAAAACTTCTCTTTCGTCCGATTTAAAATCGTTCATTTCTGAAGCGTTAAATAGACTTAACCCTCTAGTGCATACAACCTCCTTCAGACGGGCAACATGTAATCGTTTGTATAAAGTAAACCGTATGTCGGATTGCAATGTTTATAGCTACATTATTATCCGGGAGAGTACCAGTGTTTGCGATATCGCTCTCAGCATCTCATAGGATAACTGAACGAGATAATTCAGCTGGCTGAGATGACGCAGCGACGCATCACCCAAGTCTATCGCCCGAGTCTTTGTGATACACACACACACACACACACACACAATTCGATGCCGCGCGTCACTAAATGGGACTGAGTGTATAAGGATACCGCTGGGCGCATTGTGTGTATGTGTATCGCACAGACTCAGGTGATGCGTCGCTGCGTCATCTCAGCCAGCTGAATTATCTCGTTCAGTTATCCTATGAGATACTGAGAGCGATGTCGCAATCACTGGAGAGTATCCTCTTTAATTTTGACATTGACGTTTGTAGTCTACATCAAGCCGTTGTGGAACTAGAATGACTTATGTTCAAACTAACAGCGATTTTGGGAAATTGTTATGAAGAACCGTATCTCGTTTTGTATGAGAGCTTGGTCCATTTTGTACAGAGTTCCAACACATATCATCTTAAAGGGTATTGTGTGCAGATAAATTATATATTGATACCCAACCCCTAAATCGTGGGGAAAGGGATTAAAATTGGGTATAAGTTAGTAGCCCCAAAATTAAGGTATCACTTCGGAGGGTCATAGCTCCTTAACTATAGAGAATAGGGCAACACTCCTGGGGTCAAAATTATAGTACTCGTGAATACCTTTCTAACAGTGACATCCCCATTTGTTCATAGTGAACGAAAAATACCGTTACGTGAAAAAATGTCATTTTTTGGGTTAAAACAAATCATTATCCTCTTTTTCTGGGTAAAACTTTTTTGGTTTACAAAGGTCGTAGAAACAATGTGCAAAATTTCAATAATATTTTGTTTCCGAAATATGTCAACAGCTCTACCAAAAATGAGCAATGGGTGCAGATATAGACGAACATCTATCAAAAAGCACTATATCTATCTAATTTATAGAACATATTCTTATGAACATATCGACCATTCCACATGAAATCGACCAAGAATTGGATCGACCATCTCGGAATTGGCTGAAAATTGGTTTGAAGTCTTGTTTTCGATAGAAAATGAGAAAACCAAAATTTTAAGTGGCCTACATTTTCGAGTTCATATATTATCTAGATAAGATAATTACAAAACTTTTTTCATTGCAGTGAACGTTCAGAAATCTCAAGTAGTTTGTTTTCGGAAATTGGTTCATCTTTTCTGGACGATTGAGATTTCTGAATGTCATTTTGTACGAAATTGGTAATTTCGTTTTTCAAAAACTGCTTTAGTTTTCTGCACGATTAAGATTTGTGGAATTTAAGATTTCCGAACGTTCACTGTAGTTGTTAATTTGTTATGCGAATCGATTGTTGCGAGATGAGCGAGGGAAAAATGAAAATAAATACTCGAATATTTAAAATTCTTTATTTAACTCAGAAGCAATAACTAGATCCATCAAACATGGAAGTTGAATCTGTTCTCCAATGATTTTCAGGGAATTTAACAAGTTCTGTAGTTTGTAAAATTGAACAGTAGACTGCATTTTAGTGGTCATATAATCAAAATCTCAGCTGGAATGAGACAGAGAGTAGTGCGAAATGCTTTTAAAACTCAATAGCGATTGTTTTAGCATGGCTTCAGTGTTCTATGTGTTTAAAGCATATTGTTTTAAAAAAAACACGAAAGCCAAATATTTGAACTTACCTTAAAATCATACAAATTGATATGTTTAACACACGTAAGCACAATTAGCGGTCGGTATGTTTGCATTGGGCACATGCTCCAGTCGCAAAAGAGACTTTACAGACAAAGATCCTGTTTCATTAAAGACTTTACAATTAGCCGCTATTCTTTTCTATCTGTGTAGATTCTAACCCCTAAGGTTTTCATGTCACGCAATCAGCAATTTACGTTAAGGAGCTTATCATATGGCTTCGCATTTAATTTAAAATATTGATGCATTTTGTATGAATCGTGTTAAACAGTGAAAAGTATAGACTGGAAATCGATGAAACATTATGGCAAAGGGGGATCAGAAAAGACCAACCATCGCCATCATATGGCTTCATTGCTGTTGTTACTTAATTTTTTTCCCTGCTTTTCACTTCAAACTTCACCGCTAACGTTTCCATTTCAGTCTATTCCTCTGAATTGTGTATTTACTTGCCACAAACATTTATATCCTTCTATTGAAGTGCAACGTATAATACAAATGAATAACATAATGTTTGCTGATGCACGTAGTAAGCAACACTTCATAGTTGTTCATTTGCTGTCGCAAAATATCAATGTTTTCATTTCCTCTAAAAAGATATTTATACATTACAAATAGGAAAAACAAATATTGTCCTGAAAACATAGGTCCTAATATGAATATGTTGTATTGTAATTGCAGATAGTTCATCAACAAATACGACTGATAATGCATCGCCGTCGGCCAGTCCACCTACGATAGTAAAACCATCGCCGGTACATCATTCGTCGTACTTGAACAACACAAACGATGAATCGGATGATGATGAAAATGAAATAATTGACGACGATATGTCCGATAATGTGGAAAGACCTTCTGACAGCAATTCACCCCATCCGAACGGGTCATCGCAAAACAAACGCAAAAAGAAAACTAGAACAGTATTTTCTCGAGCACAAGTCTTTCAATTGGAGTCAACGTTCGATCTAAAACGGTATGTATCGTTTCACTTCAAGAAATATTAGTAATGAACGAGCATTCGGAAATGTGGCTAGTAGTATGCACATGTGCGCACCTTCGGCCGTTAAGGTCAAGATATTCGATTCCAAAGACGCTGTCTAAAGTTCACACCTAATCCAATATTAGTTTCCATCCGTCACCCTGCACCATCGATGCCAACTTGATTCATAATCCCCAGTCAAAATTCGTATTGAACATAGTATAGGGGTTCGAGGTGTTTTCAATCTTCATGATTTGAAATCGCGAATGATTGCAATAGATTTGCGACTCAGCATTTTCAACAGTCGCCCATGAGAATAAGTCTAGTTGTTTGATGAAATTAAGTGCGGATTAATTAGTATCATCTTCATCTTCCAAACAATTTGGCTCACGATTTCATTTTTGATCCACAAATGAATGAATTGAAATTAATGGAATTCACTGTCGCGAATATTCCTTCCGAAGATTGCCATTTGAAAGTACGAATTGGTTGAATATTAATGAAAGAACTTGAGATAAATGTGCTTATTTAAATTTTGGCTTGGTATTCAAAGAAGTAATCGGTGTAAAGTTAATTTTCAATAAGTTTGATGCAAGAAAAACATTATCCTTATGCGAAAATGTATATCGTTTGGCCAGCTTGGGGGAAATGCTCTTGCTATGAAAGCTATCAATTTATCACTTAACATTTCTTTTACTGTAAATCAATAAATTGCTTCTAAATTTGGTTCACATGTAGATATCTGAGTTCATCTGAACGAGCTGGCTTAGCAGCATCACTACGCTTGACCGAGACACAAGTGAAAATATGGTTTCAAAATCGACGAAATAAATGGAAGCGCCAAATAGCTGCCGAATTGGAGGCAGCCAATATGGCAAATATGGCGCATGCGGCTCAACGATTAGTGCGTGTACCGGTATTATACCACGAGGGAAGCGCGGGTAGTTTTGTTCCACCACCACCTCCACTTTCTAGTTCAGCATCATTTTACTACCCTCGAAACGGAAGTCCACCGAGACCTCCGATGTCATCATTGGTGTAACTAAGTGAACCGAGTGCTAAATAAATGGACGACTTTAATTTTTTTTAAAGACTCGCAACCGAAACAACGTGCAACAATCTGACGCATACGAGCACCTTTTAACTCTTGTTTTCACCACAAACTCTTCAGTTTTCGGAAATAGTATGTTACATGCAAAATCATACTAACGTATGAAAATGCATAAATTGAAACTGCTCACTGTGCAAAGTCTTTGGTTGCAAAGTGATTTGGGATGGTTTTCAAATCAATTTGGTTTAAAATAACAATTCAATTTATTTTGTTTTGTTTTGTGTAAAGTATTGCATTGACTCCAATGCACAAAACTCAATTTCGTATGCAAACTTTGCCAGACAACCATCATCCTCCCAAATGACTATTGACGCAATAGATGCCAATTTTTATTTATGTGAAATTACTTACATCATGTGTGAAACAACAAGAATCTCATCTCATTTTGTATTCATAGGGTATTTTTATTGAAGGTAAGTTAATGCTCAAAGTCAAAATATTTGTATAGCTTGTGCTTGGTTTTTTAATGTTCGAATAACCTTATTTTGAGAGCACTTTTGCTGGCGACAAAGTGAAAGGAAGTAGCGTCGTCAACAGAATTAACAAATTAATAACTTAACATTCAACAGATTTAAGACGATTCTCTGTCACTGTTCTGTTGGATTTTGTCAACTCATTTACAATCCGCAAGTGAGAGCGCTCTCTTCGTCACTTATTTGAAATCTTAAAAATGATTAAGAAAAAACCAGTACGGATAATCTTTTTGATACATAAGTAGCAATGTCTCCCTTCGTTTGTTCATAATATCACGTTTGAAATCTAATATGCCTGATGAAAATTGGCGAGATTCATCGTATTTTGTTCGATTTTTTGCTGTTTTTCTTTGCTCATCGAGTTTTTCGTTCTTACCATTTCAATTCCGAGTTCATCTCATATAGGCATAAAGTGTATAATGTAATATTAGCGATATTTCCCAAAAATATTTAAATGCTGTAGCAGATTATTCGCAGTTGTTAAAGCTAATAACTACCTCAAATAGGTTCAATTTTGGCTACTTTCATATGAAAAAATTAGCTTGAATCCAAGAGGTGTAAATAGTACTTATCCTCATTCAATTTAACATTTCATTCAGTATTTTTTTTCTATTCATTTACTTCTTTTTTGCTATGACGGAAGTGACTATTTTATTCTATTTTGAGAATTTTAGGCAGGTTTCAACATAGTCTATTTTGATTCGATCGACCGACCGACATTAAAATTGTAATTTTAAAGATACACATTTGGAAGTGACATATTTACAAGCAAAAAGACATTATGTGGCCAAAAATATTCATTATATATAATATTTTGTTATTATACCGGTCGTTGTCCTTGATTTTCTCGAATGTAAAAAATACCTGTTTTTTTTCGAAATTAGTTTTGTATGAAATTAGTATGAAAGTTTCAAATGAAGAGTGCAATGAAAGGAATTTTCGAAAACCGACATGTTGTGGAAAGTTATGGAATCTTTTTTTAAATACACTTTGGCGTGTATTTTACTAATGGCTGTTCCAAGTGTTGTGACTTTGATTTTCAAAACAGCAAATTTCCAATAACTACAAAATGGATGTGATAGCTCAGTGAATAATATGTTTATATCTTACTTAGTTAGATTTCACTGGTCAGTTCACAGTTCTTCTATTAAAGCCATAACTTTGACTTGTGATCTGAAATACGACAGGTGAAAATAAATTTGTCCCAATAATTTATTGTGCCAATTTATTACGATTCTGCCTAAACACATTCAATTAGTAGTTTTAAGAAATTCGCAGTTTCAAAAATGATAGCCACGCAAAGAATGTGGAATAGACATAAATGTTGATATGATTTGAACATTTAAGTAAAATATATCATATGTATATTACTGAATGTTCTGCGAATACATCATCTTACACTGTAAAAGTGTCCAATGTCCATAATTGCCGTATTCCCACTTGATTATTCCTAAAAACATTAGATTGCTCAATGCAAAATGGTTTCATTATTTTTTCATATTACATACATTTAAATCCAATCAATACGGTGTTCTAACGAGCAACAAAAATCTCATTTTCATTATATGGTTGAATAAAATTCGTTTACTACACATTTCAATTGTCAAGCAAATATGTCAGGTCACAATATACCCGATCATCCTGAGGTTTAGTTTGTATATTAATGTCAAAATCAATATCTAGGGGCTTTTATCTCTATTTGCCAATACAAATTTATCACAAAGGCAAATACAATAGACGTCAACAGCGAGTACAACTACCATTTGGTTGGACGTTTTGCTATTAAGTTAGTTTAAGTAGCTTAAATATAAGTTAAGTAACAGTAAAGTACTGAGCTTCATGTCAAGTCTACTGTTAAGTCTAAACCTTAATGATTTCTACAAAAATCAATAGATGGCGTTAGGGTCTAGCCTTGTGAAATTTATATGCGAAATGGTGAAAATATACGTCGTATACGCGGGTTATATGTGAAATATGCACAAAATATACGGCAATTATACGTAGTTATACGTATTTATATGAAACATTCGTTTGGAGTTAGAAGCCCCTAGATCAATATATAGTAAAATTCATATATAAACCTCAGTTTCGAATGGTATTGGAGTGATAATATCACATGATTTTAAACATTTTAAACCAGAACCGTCTTTTGACTCCCGGTGCCCTGAGGTAATATTTGTAACCTTAATTTTTTTTTTCAACCTTTTGAACATTGCACCAATCAAATTAAATGCAATATTAAGTGAAAAAAGCGATTGGTAGTCTCTTCAATTTTCATTACATCATTTTTAGTTTCAACCGATTTAATTCTTTTCTGTTCAACGAGAATTTCTTAAATACCTCTTAAATACTGGGTCTTGAGTCATTACCAGGCCCAGATGGCACTGGTTTGAGCATTGTGAAACATCACTGATATTTGGTGAATTTTATTTGGGTGTCGGACAAATGTTGAGTTACAGATAGCATATGAGTAATTTGCAAAAGTATACGGCTAGAGTGAACAAAATTTGTTAATACTTACTGCTGTAATACAATGAACCCTGAGGGTAAACACCAGGACGAATCAGCTAAACCTATTCAAATTATGATCTTTTCAAATCTGTCAAAATGACAATTATCATTATAATTTTAAAAAATTGGGATATCGAGTCATTATGTTGAATTGTAACATTACGAAAATCTTGTATTCAGTGTCCAACCCTTAAAAACATGAGTATTATTTAGTAGTTATCGATCTTGATACTTACATAATGGTCCTGTCAATATGAACTGCTGAGAATATCCGTTGGACGTATTTCGATGCTTAGTTGAATGTGGAACTTGGAAAAAGCTGTACGGAAAAGCGGGGTAAGTTGTTGTTGTATTCACGGCTTAAAAAACCCCCAAGACAATCATTTTTATGCATCGCTTTTGCGTACAACTTTCTCAAGTTTGACATTTAAAAACGCATCCAAACACGTTCAACAAATATTCTCAGCACTTCATATGTAGTAAGAATTTTACTTCTTTCAATTTATTTCTATATCAATGGACCATCGGTATATTGAGCACACATTTTTTTTAAAGTCAATCCAGCAGAACTAAATGAAAGAAGATTTATCAGTGTCCATATTATACATATTTCACATTTCGGGGTTATAAACATTCATTGCAGCTGATTTGATGAAATTGTACCTTGAACATTTCTCGTCAAGTAAATTCTCTCCAAAGCATAACTATTTTTACCGCAACTTGCTACACTTCCCAATTTCAACATTTCGTTTATTTCTGAAAAAATAAATAAATACTAGAGTATAAATTATGCATATTTGTTGTAAGATTGACACGAATTCGTTCTATTTATAAAGTTAATGTGACAAATATTATAAGAAGGCCAAAAGTCAAGAGGAAAACCAATGGAAAATAATCAAGAAGTCAGTCAAATAACAAATAACTAAGAACAAATCCGATATTTAATCATACCCGTACGAAATCACTCAAACACAATGGTGATTATTTACAATGTAATACAATGAAATAGTTTTTAAATGCCAATAGTTTTATGAAGTGGTGCAAGAATTTATCAAACTTCTGTAAATAAAAAAATCAATGTTCACATTTGCAAAATTATAACAGATCGAAATAAAATCTCAGAACATAAACTAAACTATGAAAGTCTTTAATTTCAAATCATATATGTTTTCAGTGCAATAAATGTGACATACATCATTTGGTTTCACAATCGGTAGGTTTTCTTCTTACCACGTTCGCAAACAAGCAAACGGCTAATAAACGTTCAATAAAAAAAGCATTTTCACTTAAGAAAATGGGTTGAAAAAATTACAATTACTACTACTGTATGCCATCCAATTACTGAACAAAGCGGCCGTTGCTAAATAGAGTACATAAATAGGAAGTAAATACGTGGGAACTAATACTTTATACGACTAACGACGTTTGGAGCCCAAAATGTTTCGTTATATACAGAGACATGCGAAAAATAGCTTGTTGCAACTCAACAAACACAACATATAAAAATAAAATAGCGGTCAACAAACTACTGTCTACAACAATAAAAATATTTCATCGTTGAATTTAGATGTTGTTTACTTGTAATTTGACCATGAAACTGGTCAAATCTTCCGTTAAACGGTAGATCGCCCATTTGGTCATAAAAACAGGTGGTATAAAATATGGTCGTAAACACAAATAGTTATTTTATCCTTTTGTATTATGGCACTGCAGTAAATGACTTTTATCATATGCTCTTGAGGTGTTAAAAAATATCCGAGGAGCGTATATAATGTAGCTTTTAATATGTATTTATGTTACTAATTACATAGCTATTTTACCGTTTCTGCAATACCACTTTTATTCTCATCGATACAAATATTTCTAAGATATTACTCAATTCTTTATCGGAATACTATACCAAGTCAGCAAAAATGGGACGAACGAATTTATATTGTGTCAAATCTATTTTATACAGTAATTTCTGTGTTGCGTAAATCAAGAGAAAACGAAGAACGATTCACTTGTTTCATTGCAATAATTGCATATCAGACAAAAAAACATTACGAACGGAACTACATTCAGTCCAAATACGAATAAAGCTGCCTTTTCGACGTTGTCAATTCCAGCAAATATATGGATAGATCAATATCAGGCAAAGAGCATGGATCCAATCTATGGTTTATCATTCCCATTTCTCTTCACATAAAAGGCAGCCTATAGTACCTGTATCGAAAATTGTTTTGCGTGCGCATGTTTGCAATTTATGGCGGAGTAGGATTTAGAGGCTCGAAGGTAGTTTAGTGAATTTTTTTGGTTATTTGTGTATTTTTCCACATATTGGTCTGATATGACTGTGCTGTATCTGAATTGAATGGCTGTAACCGACGCATATAGCACCGTCGGAATTACCGCCCGTTTTTTTCATTCCACTTATATTTCTAGATGACAATTTTCGAGATACATCACCGAAAACGGAACCAACGTCACAAACGGCGGAGGGAAACATATGTCTGAATACGAAAAAATAGTACCATCCCAATCGATTAATGCCAAAGAGATGGATTGCACAAATCCATTGCCGATACGGTGCACTGCATTTTAACAATACAATTCAAAAAAAAAAAAAATGATGCACACACAAACAGTGTTTGTTTTTTGTCAATAGTTAAGTAAAAGGTTCATCTGGAAAAATTGCATCCAATGAACACAAAAATTATGATTTTTTGGCTACATTGATGTGATTGGATTCATGGTTGTTATGTAAACCGACTCATCTTCCACCCATTTTACCCTTGTCTGCACATCACCAGATGCAATCGGATATTCATTATTTCACATGTTTCGCGCTGATTGAGGTGAATAGTTTCTAATTTGAACAACGAATGCGCTATATTACACACGAACATATGCTTATAAGCATACAAATTAGATATTCTTGTGATATATTCCAATGGATTCTTTATTAATTTATCTTTTCTATATTTTAATATAAACGTAAACTTTGTAATCGGAGTGTAATATGAGTCACTAGTTCTGTGATTTATTGGCATTTGTTTTGACAACAAAGCGAGACCACGCAATAAATCGGTGTTTATATCCATTAAAAAGAAGCCCAAACAATAGCTTTAAATAGGTGCAGTACTTACGATGATGACAGTGACAGTGACAGCGTTGCTGCACGTTACAATAATTCACAGTGGTGTCTTTCATTTTTACTTCTACGTTGTTATGGCCAATAAAACACTAATTAATTTCTTTCTTCGTGCACTTCGTCAGCCACAACGTAATCCAATACGTTTTTTATTTAATGCCTTGTATCTATCATTGTTTTGTTTGTGCGTCGATGAAATTTCACCGTCCATAATGGCTTGATGTTCGTTTCAAATTTCAATCAATCGTGTCCCGTTTTGCCGCTTGTCAAACCAACTTTTCACTCGTTCATTCGATTGTTCGTTTATTTGATTTGTGACGAGGTCCACGACATTAACGTCATTCACTGGAGCAATTCATGTCTGTAAATACAAAAACCAGACAATACAGACAATACATTATTAACATGAATGAATGGGACAGATTGAGCTGTTAGTTACAAGGGCCATTCAGTGTATATGGTTTTTGCCACATGCAGTGTAACAATGCTAATCGCTGCAAATAGACTTTTTCTTCCAATAATTATTTTAATTATGTGCGATGGATTCGCGATGAATAGATTAGACCATTTTAATCTCATCTAGTCGAAAATACCATGGTCAACAAAGGGGTGTACGGGATAAAAATTTTTGTGGAAATGAGACGCGTAATGTAGATGAAATGATGGATGTGGGGAAAATAAAGAATCTCTAATGTCACCGGCCCCATTCATGATGGACAACACTGAAAGCAGAGATGTTTAATCATCAAAGGCAAAAAAAAACATTTTATTTAAATCAAAATTCTTCAAAGGCTCACTCAAGTGGTTTATGGAATCAAAGCAAAAGTGCATTTAAATGTTGATGAAATATCGGACCTGAATAATAGGAATCAAAATCAAAAATCGATACAAAAGAAGAGCGAAAAAAATATGATGTACACCATGGCGCACTGTTTTATTATCTACACAAAAGTTTCTCTTTATCTTGTTGAAAGTATATCAGTTGGGTGTACTTTGTGTAATTATTGGAGAGGAGGAAAAAACATTAACTGGTAGCTGTAAATATTACTTAACCAACCCAAATAGAAATTTAAAAGCATTTAGTATTTAGCCTTATGTGTCGATAATTTTCACCCACCGCACACAGATATTTCATTACCATTTTCATTCCCACTTGGAAGTTCGCATTCGCCACAACTCGTTGTGTTTGTCGGTCCTGCAACAGTTGTTGCTGTGTTTTATTCCTTCTAATGCGGTTGTTAAAGAGGAATTTGTTGTTATACAACAACAACAAAAGAGAGAAGAGTCAGTGCGAATAAGCCATAAGAGCAGCCGAGGCAAGTGACTGAAATCCCGCACTTCACATTGACTAGTCGCTGGTGTGTGTGTGTATATATTTCTATCTAAATAAAATAAAATTCTTTTATCCCTATTAACTATTATATTACAAATAATGTAAAAATGAACGAGCGTTCTCGCGTACACACATATGCATTCATATATCAACTCACACTGCGCCGTTGCTCGCCTGCTCGCCTGCCCGCTCACCATGTACATTGTGCATACTGCACATTCAATCCGGTGCGTGATTGTGTGTATTATAATGTATAAAAGATGCCACTCTATTAAAAGTATGCTCTGGGATTGGCGAACCCTCTAAAGCGAGTAATTGGTCTATAATCTTTTTGACAGATTGAATTTGCTTTTCTGATTTTATTTGCTTACTTTTCTAATATACATCGCCCTTTCCTTTAACGAAACGAGTAAAACGATTGTATCGTTAGTAGCAAGAGCCTAAGACTGTAGCCACTACTCAACGACGTCACAGTCATAGGACGAACAATATGGCGCAAAGCAAAGCAAGCCGTACGTTTCATGATGAGAATATTACTCTTTTTTCGGTCGTGTTTCTTTGTTCGAGGGGGTTGTTGTGTGGAAGTATGAATGATTTTTCGAGCTATTAAATAGATGAGAGAGTAAACATTTTTGGCGTATTGAGTTGAAGAACAACTTTGCTTTTATGTATTTAACGTAATTCTTCGTTAGTTTTTCTTTTTGCTATCTCTTTTTTTATACGCTTATCCGTTGAGGTAATTTTTGTTAGGCATTCTTTTGAATACCTATTTGCGTCCAATAAATACAATAGACAATAGTAGCTGGTTGGGTGGCACTGAGTAGGCACATCATTTATTGTTGTTACTTTATATCATTTTATTTGATAGCAGTTTTGTGAAATGAACATACGTGATGTACAAAATCATCCAACCATTTTTTGACTTGTTCACATATCAAGTCAGGATGCCGGAATAAAACAATGGTGTAAAAATTTCAGTCAGAAAAATAAAAGTTAAAAGTGCACAAATCAAATTGACTAAGAAAATGATATTGCCTAACCATTCAAATGGATTTCAGGTCATCAGCGTGCAAAAAAAATTGTAATTGGTCTGAAAGCGTAGAAAAAATAACATACACACAAAACATAAAATATTACTTTGATACTGAAGTAAACCGCAAAGTAACAAATATAACGATGATCCAAATGAGAAGATTAAACAATATAATGCCAATGTTATGTAGGTGGTTTTCGCATGTCCTGTGTACAAGTTAAACAGCCAGAAGTTGCAAACAACATAGAAACGTGCCGACATTTACGTACTTGTACACTTCTAATAACCATTTACCCTCGTTTACTGCTTGATAGCTTCACTTACGATACGATGATGCGAATGGAGGTGAAATGCGGATTTTCGGAACCAAAATAAAAGAGAATGAGAGAAAGAGAGAAAGAGAGAAAGAGAGCGAGATGATGGGAGATAAAGAGAAAAATTGAGGGCCAAAACACCGAGACGAACATGGAAGAGGGAGAAAAAGAGAGAATCAGAGCACTTACATCGCGGTGAAAATATCATAAGCATCTAAGCAAAGCGAGCAAACCATTAAGACTCAGTGATGATATTGATGATATTAGAGATTTAGTGGGTGATGGAGTGTAAAATTAAAATATTTCGGTGAATTCCCAGTTGGTTTTTAAATTATGTTTGAGTATATTAATGTATGTTATTGCTCCGTATGGTGTGTAGAACGCATTTGGCTATCATGTTTGCGATGCGTCATATCCTCTACGCTACCGGGATCAAACACAATGCTAACACCCCAGTCGCTGAATATTTTAAATTTTTGTTTGCCAATGGAAATTACGCGGTAATAACACTACTGGAGATTTCAATGTTTACTCAACGCAAATACTCCATGTCACCGTTCCAGTTGGCTTTCACCTAATCAACAGGAAACCCAAAGTGTCAAAATAAATAAACGAAAGTCGAGCGAGCACCATGTAACATCCAATTTGCGTGCTGCTATGCGTGCATAATGAAATGACAATAAATATGCGGTTATTCTCACCTAATAAAAGAATATTTATATTGTCATTTAAAGTTTTGTCCGCGGAATTTTACGCCTGATTCATTTGATCAACTTGTAGGAAACCCCGCCATTACAAAATAAATTCATTTATCTTATCCAAAATCAGTGATCACAGCATTGTGCCTGCAAAGCAAAAGGGAGGTACAAAAGTAACATACGATTCGAGCAATAAAACTATTAAAATATTATCTTATAATGTGATCAGCTCAAATTCCAAAATGTCTCTTGTACTCATATTTCATTCTTTTTTCGAAACGATCCAGTGAGCGTTGATAATAGCATAAAAGATTGGTAGCACAAAAGTCTGCCAATATTTGAACATTTCACTGAAATTGCTTCAGTTTTTGCTTCGAATTTCATGAGACTGGGTTTTCTTCAATTTAATAAGAAAGGAAGCTCCTTTTTGGTACTTTTTTTTTACTTTTGGTTTTCAAAAGAAGTTAAGATTCATTTCATTTCGAGTGGTGTAGCAATTGAAATAGAATAGGAATCAATATCGTTCAGCATTTGTTCCGAAATAAACATAACTAGTAAATTACGTGAAAAAAATAAACGAAAACGTACAAATAATTTTAAGTGAAAGTTATAACGTTTTAGGGGTTTTAAGAGGTTTCCTCCGCCAAATTGTCCTTTGTATGTACCAAAGTATGGCAATTAAGGAATAAGATGAATATATAGAATAAAAAAACAGCATAAAAATTGCATTAAATGGTTTGAATAATGAACGAATGCAAATATTACAAAAAGAGCATGATTTTTTCATTCTAAAGCACATTAGATATTGTGTCGATTATTCGAGACTTTAATAACAAATTTGCAGTATACTGCACTCTTATTGTTATAACAGATAGTAAAATAAGAGAAATTGAGAACTGCCCAAAAAACAATTTCAACAAAAGTTTAACGTATTTCGTTCATTCTATGAAATATGATTGCACATATCTATTATTGAGACGTAAAAGAATGCAAGTTTGTCCAACTTCGTAGCAACAAAGAGCAGTATGTTTCATCTAATAAGGGTTAATAGAATGTATGTTCGTTTTTGGCGGGTCGTCGCGGTTTTGCACGGTTTTCATCGAACTGATAAGAGATAACAACTTGGTGTCTTCAGCAAAGTTGTAGTACTCAAGGTCTCCTATAACATTACTGAAGACAGTTATCTCTTATCCCATATCAATTCCGCAAAAAGCGCAAAAAATGATAAGAAAAAACAGTTCTATGCAAAATTTGCTTTTTTATGTGCGCGATTTGCGCGCAACTGATTAGAGATAAGAGAGAACTGCCTTCAGCAATGTTATAGAAGACCTCAAGTACTACAACTTTGCCGAAGACACCATGTAGTTATCATTTATCAGCAGAGCGTGTTATGAGCTGATGTCAGCATCATAACTGACATCAGCTCATAACACGCTCTGTTTATCAGTTCCGCAAAATCCGTGAAAAACCGCGGAGGCTAGACGGTATGTCATCATACTTTCTTTCAACGTAGATAGAATCAACAGAAAACATACTTTCCTTTTCAAAAATATAAATCGAGAAAAAAAATACATTTTCATACATAATATTGTTTTATGTCATGCTTTGTCATTGATACGTACAGTGCCCGAACTAAGTATTGTCCGGATCGACAGTTGTTGGCAATTCTGCACCTTGTAACATATAGACATGCTACTCACTCTACAATGCTGTATAGAGACATGAAATGACATTTCAAAGAAAGCAACAAGCAACTGAGTTGCAAGTGCGAGGAGCGAACCGTGTGCTTGTATGTATTGGTTGGCATTTAAATCTAAACGTTGTTGTGCGTGCGTCTCACTTTCTTATGCATAATTATTTCGATGGTGCATTGAAATGGAATATAAACATAAACGCACCAACAGCGTTGCAAACCTTTTCGTTACTCATTTCATTGTTCTACTTATGTGACAATAATAAAGACGTTTGTATTACTTCGCATTTGAAACTCTCCTCCGAAATGTGGTGTAACACTTTAAAAAATTCTCTGTCGATGGAACACTTTGAGCAATTTGTGTGTTTTTATATCATTTATAAATATTGTCAGAATATGTTTCAATCTCACAAATTCATATGTGTATTAAAAACGGATGATGAATGAAGTGCGCATTGTAAAACAATGAAATACTTCCATGTTGAATGTGCTGTATTCAATGTGACAGTCGTTCGTGTGTATGCATGCATCTGCTACGATGCAAATACAGAAAAAAAGATTTATCTCACTCTCACTACATAAAACCGTTATGTACATTGCTTGGTTGGCACAACCGTTCATGTTTTTCAACATTATTTCTAAATGTTAATCCCATCAATACTTAATTTGGACACTGTACATTGAGAACTAGATGTGCGCAGCGTGAAATGTCTGAATTTGATCATTAAGAATATTGAAAAATTTGGAATTTTTTACTGCTCCAATTTTATGACAGGGGTGCGTTTGAACTGCCCAAAACCAATATTTAAACTGCCCAATTGGCTTTAGAACTGCCCTGGGCAAAAATACCGCTTATTTTACTCTCTGCGTCATAACATAAATTTACCCAGTCCACTTGAATATTTATCTACTTTGCAATACAAATTTACGATGGTCTGTTCAATAAACTCATTCGAAAATGTGCATCGTTTACTTTCTTGCATTGATAAAATAATAGAACGCATACGTTTAGTATAGGATGTTTGGAGTGAAAAGAAGAACAAACCCAATTTTCGGGAAAAAAATCAAATTTCACTGCTATTTTGGTTGTGAATCCAGCTCTTTGCCTCATTCATTTATTGGAAAGTACAAAGTACTTTTATTTCACTTCATTATATTACTTATATCGATTATTAAATATTCATAAAAACGTATGAATTTGCGTTTGTTCTTCATTTTTTCTCTTAACCCTCTAATGCATTAATTCTTCCCAGGGCTGGAAGTACTGGTATTTGGTTAATTTTTGGCCATAAATAATTTAAAAAATATTCATAAACGTGGATTCCTCTTGGTTTAGTCAGGAAATGCGATTGACATAAATCAGAGAACAATCAAATCCATTGTTTAAAAGTGTCAAAAATGTGTCTAATTTAGAGTTCGAATAATTTATTTTGTCAAATTTTTGTTTTTGCACACATTCTTGTTTATAACTTTACAATCACACTACATAGACAAATATTGCCAAAGACAAAACTAAAGAGAAATCATTGACGAATAAAAATTTACTTTGAAGCAATGTGATCCGATGTACGGTTTACGTTCTACAGGCGTTAAAATGTTGCCCGTCTAGAGGCGGTTGTATGCATTAGAGGGTTAATAAGGGAAAATCAGGTTTGATTTGACACAAAAACCCGTCAATAACGGAACCTGGATTTAGTGGAGTTCTTGCACACAGAAAAGAATCCCCGGAAATTTTAGGTGTTCGCCGTAAAATTTGACATTTATATATAAATTTCTATATACATTTTACCGGCAACACTTCAATTTTCCGGGCGATGACATAATTTCGAACATTTTATCAAATACTATATATGTTTTACCGCTTGAAATGACAGATGGCGCTAATTTCTGTTGAAATATTTGAAATTATGTCATCGCCCGGAAAATTGAAGTGTTGCTGGTAAAATGTATATAGAAATTTATATATAAATGTCAAATTTTACGGCTAACACCTAAAATTTCCGGGGATTCTTTTCTGTGTGTGTCAATAGCGGAAAAATAATTTCCTCACGTAATTCCGTATGCCCTTCCATCCGTCTGTCCGTATGTTCCACTCTAACTTTTTTTTTTTAATTGATGGCTCTGTTGTTATGCGTGCCGTTTGATTTCTTGCGACCCGAAAAAGAACATTGGATGTGCAGATAGTTCCGATTTTCGAATTAAATTTTTATGAGTTCGAGAAAATTATTTTTCTACTTTCTGTTACTACTATATGTGCCCGTTGGTTATTAGTTTCGGAAATGCCATTTTAGATTTGACCCTGAGGTACTTGCCCTAAGGAAAACCTCCAAAAATTTGTTTTTATATGGGAGGTACCCGTAAATCGGTTCCGATTGGCTTCAAACTTTCTGAGGTTTCATTGCCTTGCTAGTAAAAAAATATATCTGTCCAGGTTCTATTTCCAATGCATATGATTGGAAACGTTGGACGATCTTTTGGACAATTTGTCCGAATGGTAGGAAATCATTCTCCAATTTGCTGTTTTCACACTAAAATCTTCTGTTTGGGAACCATAGAATTCAATGAATTTGGCAATCTTGCTTTTTAGGACACGTATCATGAATTTGTGGGTTTTTAGTGTTGCGAGGAATATGAATTTAATTTTTTACGATAAGAGGAAATAGACTAGGATCAAATATGTCTCTTCGAATAGTTCCACCGATTGACCAACTCTGATATATGTACATGTATATATTTGGAATATTCAACTCACCATTTCCCAACAAACATTGTCTCCATGGAATACTTTTCAACACGTCAGTTAAATCAGTTCTATTCTTGAAGCTAACGAGTATTCACGCATGATCAGACACTAAACGTGCAGAACAAATAAAGTGCTGCTCTTATTCATAGAAATGGAAGCAGATAATAAGACTGAATGAGCATTGAGCAAAAAAGAGACTGGATTGTACAGTGGCGAAACTGAAGGAGGGTTTGGAGTTCAAAACACTGGTTTTGCTGGTCGAGAATGAGAAATATTAAAGTGTTTATCCCAAAAGCTGTGTTTTAAATTTCCTCGCGTAGGTATTGTAATTGTATTGTATTTAAGTTCTGGTTTTTTTTTCACTGAACTTTGGATACACCTGTAGTTTTACTTCATTTATTTTAATTCGAAATTTAATTTTGCTTTCATATGATAAACTCTTTCTTTGAAGACTTGGGTTCGACATCGACGTTAATGGACTCCAACACTTTTTCTAGCTAAGCACTGTCTACATTTTATGAACTGAAGAAAAAATAGAGAGTTAGTGCTGACCAAAAGGATGAATGTTTGAATTGAAGAAATTAATATTACCATTATTATAATACATAAATGCAACTTTATAGTATTAAAATTGAAATATTTTTCTCTAGGATGGTTCAAATTGCAAAAGTTTGATTTCTGACCAATCCAGCAGCGAAATCGAAAGATTATCGAAAAAGACAAGATTGAGTTGGGTCCGGCAACCCCGACTTGAAGGAAAATCCATGGCAGGCGGAATTTGTTAGTTTTCTGTGGGGACCTCTCAAAATTGATCTTCAAGTGTCAAACATAGTTCAATTAAGACTTTTGAACGGAGAACGGCAACTTGAGTTCTATTTTAAGCACCAAAATCTACAACTTTTGCTATGACATCAGGTACCTAAAGTGCATATCAATGAAGATAATGTAAAAAAGACAAAAAATTGATGATTTTTTTTTACTCAATTTTTGATGATAAATCGATTTATGACCAAATTTAATTCAAACCGATATGATTTTAGTGGCGAAAATTAAGATTGTTCCAAACCAAAATGGGCAAATAACGTCCATATATTTAAAAGCTAAATCATCTCACTGAGCAAACAACTTGTAAATGCTACCTTTGAACTTCTAATATGATCCCTCACGAAAATTTTGGGTGCTAATATAACCAAGTCGAGAGATGTTTTCTCATATTTCTATCCTCATAACTCATATTCGATTGGTTCGATTTCAGTTCTCGAAAAATCAATTTTTGTTTAAAAAAACTCCTCAAATATACACTTTTCAGGGTAAAAAATTATTTTTTCTCGAAAATATAGGGAGAAAAGCTCCTAAATTTATCTTTTTGAGGTACCTCTCGAACAAAAGTGACATTTTAATGGTTTTTGGTATCAAATCATCATATTTTGTCCGACGTGTACTCCAAATATGCATGAAAATGTTTGTTGTTGAAAGGTTCAGCGTTCTTGGTTCAACGTCTTCTGACTGAGACTATAGTGGTTCACTAGTTAATCATAAACTGTATGGAGAAAAATGATTCAATGACTAAACTCTAGTCACCATAGTCAACAAAATTTCACCAGGGCATAATTTTGTTTTCACCTGAGCTATGCGAATCGGAAACGAGTAAGCAGTTAGCTAAGTGTTTGTTTTTTACTTAGCTCAAAAAGGCATTGAAAATAAATTCGTCTTCTACATATTGATCCTTTGGTTAAAACTTTAACGGTTTTCTTTTCCATATTATTTTGTTACTATGCTATTTTAACACTATTATGTGACTGTCGCTTGATGTGTATGCACTCCGATGGTGTTGAACATATGTAATTTTAAATATCGCATTGAATTGAATATATATTTTTTTTATTGTTTGAATGCTATTCGTCAGTACTGAAAAGGCATACACAAAAAATAGAATCATCAGTTTGTATGTTTTGCCTCAGGTCTAATAGCCTAACAAAAGGAGATTTTCTAATTGTTGAGTGAGAAAAAAGCAGAGCAATTTTCGAAAGTTTGAGTTTTTAAAGCAAACAATATAGGAATCATATTTCCTATTTACCGGGCAGGCCAGAGATTTGAAATTTGAAAAATAAAACGCCGAGGTGGAAATTGATTCGGATAATGTACAACTGTTTGATTTTTATTTGTGAACAATCATAATAATTGCAGTGTTGAAACAGAATGAATATGACGAAATGTTTGGTTCGAAATGGTGATATTTCCAGCAGTGGAGCAAATAAATCATATGCTTTGCATTCATTGTTTAATATGTGTGAATGTGATATTGTCGTATTATCCTTTTGAATGTCGGAAAAGGTGAGCGAGAATGGGAATACCCGCCCATATGTATCACCATGGCAACTGCTGCGTGGTCCAAACAAAGATTGTTTGTATGCTGTGTGAGAGCAATTGAATAATAAAATCCATTTCGACATATGAAGTAGAAAAAATGCATACTTTTCAACTATGGACGTTTTCTTATTCAACTTTCTTTCCTTTTTTCAATTTTTCCCTCTCTTTCTTCACCTCTTGCAATGTACCAATCTTTTTTCCACTTCTTTCGCAAATTTCAAATGAATAATCTAAAATCTCACGCGTTGACTTTGGTTTGGCTGTGAGAGTAGTGTAGAAAAAAAAACCAAATAACAAAAGATATTATTATGAAGTGGCTGTTGATTAAATACTTGTTATGAATTTTAAGTACATTAACAATGCCATAAAATATGATTTCCATCAAGCATCGACAACTTTGAGGCGAGTAAAGAGCGGAACATGTACTCCATGATCATTGCGACTCATCAAAATTCAGAGGACGTTTTGTATTATTTGCCAAGTATTCAACAAACGTTGGCACATTAACGTCTCACCGGATATGCAAACAGTGTTTCAAATGAATTGAAAACCGTGAAAAACTAGTAGGCAAATCCAATCGAATTAAAATTGAAATCACCCCTAAATTGGCACGTGGCCTATAATGTTCAACGTTCACATAGATTTTTCATACGAATATACTATGAAAACAACAACGTATTCATCAACAATGAGAGCGTGGAAACTACAATGCAACCAAAAAGTAACGTATGTTGTGTACAAATAATGTAATTATAGACGTTTAGTGAGTGATTTTTGTTATATTCAATTTGCTTGTTTCCTTTCTCGAGACGTACTTCGTAGGACAATGCATATGGATATAACGATAAGGACTACGGTTTCCATTCATGAACTCGAACACACCACGTAATCTGTGTGTGTAATATATATGAAATGCGCAGACACATTCGCATGCACACACATGCTCTCTTCTTTCTCTCTCTCTCTCTCCCTCTCTATCCCTCTCTCTCTCTCTCTCTCTCTCTCTTATCGATTGTTGTGCTTTACCGATTATTATGATGATACACTGAGCACCAAACACCGAACACTAAAGCGTCGGCATCACAAGTTCAGCCAGATTGAATTTCAACAACTATTTTCCTCCGCCAACATTTGATGAGCAGGGGTACATATTCGTCTATTAATAGGTTTATAAATAAAATAATAAGGTATACTCTTGTTGATTTCGAGTTGGTGCATATGTTTGAGAGAAATGTAAACAATATAGCTTTGGTCTGAATAAAAAAATAATTATCCATTTTCACTGGTTACAATTCAATGCATTTGACTAATAATGGCCATTTATGCGACTAACAATGTTGATACAAGTTACAATCGGAACCGATTCTGTCAATAACAAAAATGTTCAAATGAACAATGACCTCATAATGGAATAATGTGTGGGAAAATGTTCATCAAGCAATTTCTGATTTTTTTTTTCAACAATGTTCCAAATCAAATTCGGAAAAATTAAAACAGATTCATTTATTATTGAGAAAAATGTTGATGATTTAGGCCATACAGTATAATTTTTAAAACAAATTTCTTTTTAATTGGGGTCGTTTTTCTAATTTAATTACTCAATGTCATGTTGACTCCTTTCGCATATTTTATTTCCATTCAGTGTGTTGATTAACAATGCAATGCAATTAATTATAGATATCCCACTTATCAAAAAGTATCTAATCATAAGAAGATGCAAAGTAAGACGCTACGTTAAACCATCTTCATTTTGTTGTAAAGATTTTATCGCCAGCTTATTAAATATTCCCATAACCCATTAACTAATTTAATGCATGGCTATATATTCCCTTATCATCATTAAAGCAAAGACACCAAATTAGCTTCGGGTGCGGAAACGAAAGGGTTGTTTTCTTGACGAATTTCAACTTTTTACTTTCTTTCAAACGAATGAATGGTGGATGTTTCGCTTGTTTTCCGGAAGATTATTACAAAACGCTATTATCGCTACCTTTGAATTGGAGTGCACCGATTCCTCTCTCGACTGCGATGCATAAAATTCTGTTTTTACACCGCATATCTAAGTTATAATTGTAATGAAGAATGTTTGCTAACCAGATTCTGCTAAAAACGAATAATTTATTAGATTTTACCTGCTTGCTTTATAAAAAGACGAATTTTGGTGTATGTGGCAAGAAATGAAATAAGGAAGGCTTCTGAGTTCATTGAAAAAGTGAATATTTCAAAGAATACAAATGAAAGAATGTTCAAAAGTGATGCAATCCCATTTAATTTGAAGTTTTGGTTGAGCGAATATTCAACATGGCCACATCACTTTTGATGCCATTTTTCACGCAATAATAATTTTTCCTAGGTTGGAACATGCGAAACATGCTTTCTATCTCTTCACCAACCGCTTTGAAAATTACGATTGAATTTTCCGTAATATTCTGTATAAATTGTGTCGGTGAGAGTGATTATGGCGCTGCATGAATATCCTGTACATCAGGAAAGGTGCTTTTTCAACAACAACAAAAAACGCTCCACAAATTGTCCAACTGCATTCATACTGTTCGTATAGGGTTCCTGTTTGACGATTAATGTTGCGCTTTAAAAAAGTTGATTTTGTACAGAACGTCACTGCAGTGCCACAATTATTCTCAGCGACACAATATAAACATACATATATACATTGTGTACTTGTACTCTAGAGTACTCATCACGGTTTCAATCGAGTAATTTTCATTTTCCTTTTCAACTGTTTTCACTTCTTGCACTTTTATAGCTCTGTTTGGTGTTATTGTTGAGTTCAACGCTGCCACAAATATGATGAATTCATTCGAACAAAAACACAAAAGTCAAAGGGAATACACAAACAGAGGGAACCAAAAGAGACAACCACACCGTCACATTTAACTATGAATGGGGTACACATATGGCAATTTAAATGATAAAAAGCGTTATATTTTGTTGCACAACAAGAAAGTGCTTTTAGTCAGTGGGAAAATGGCTTTTGTAAAAAGTAATCAACGATGATTGATTTTGTTTTTCGTTGAAAAATCATCCTGCATTTGCAGCAATCTCAGCAGCAACGCCGCCACATGGAGTTTTGCAAGTGGATATTCATGTGAGTGAAACGAAATTCTTCCATTTTCTATACATGGCAAACCAATTTTGCCAGATTCAAAACAGAATCAATTTTTGGTTAGCAAACAAGTAAAGGCCAATTTTTTGTTTAACAAGTTTATATTTTTCTTTGGTGCTTTTATCTGCATATTTATCCATAATGTCGGCATAATTTCGACTCGAGCCAAGTGAGCATTGATTTTCGACCGAATTTAAACCAAATTGAAATGATTGAAACATTTATTTAGGTTTACCTAAAACAGTCGAATTGTTGTCGAACATAGACTTTTTTTACATTCAAAAGTATACCATTTTGGGGAGTTGACTTGCTTTTCGCGGTCCATTCCATTCACTATGTCAAACAATAAATATATTGTGAGCATTTAACATTTTCAATTACTCACATTGACATTCAATTCACCGCATATTTCTCGGCAATATACATGCGATTTGTTTGCCCTGAAAACGACAATGCAACACAGTGCAACGCATGCCAAATCAAAGCATTTACAAAAACTTCGAATAGACCGAAACAATTAATTGCAAAAGAACAATATAATTCACTGACTTAAAACTTATTTGTTGTGTATTCTATCTGCGCTCATTGCCTTTCATTCTGTGTTTTCTTTTGAATCTTGTGCGTTTTGTTGCAGCAAGTGCGGAGAGGGGGAGTTCATTTTCAATGATTTTTTAATCGGTTTTCAGACATTTTCTCATTGTCATCGATTCGCACAAAGAAAAAAAAAAACAGATGAGCATTTTGATAGAAATACTGCTATCCCAAGAACACTCACAGCAAAATGTATGGAACAAAAGAACCAACAAAATGAATGAATGTGCATAGACAGAAGAGATCGTACCTTTACCGTTTTACAGTCCATATAGCAAATACACAACAGAAATCAACGAACAATTCCAATACGAACAAAGAAAATTTAAATCTATTCAAATGCACCAAAAGCATTACACGAAATTCCACGGGAAGTCAACGGCGCGCGCACAAATGCAAACACAAACACACATACATCGCGTAAATCGAAAAAAGAAATGAGCGACTGAAAGAAAAGAACAAATAACAGAAAAAGTCTCAAAACTATTTGCAAGTCCTTTTGTTACATGTGTTGTGTTTTTCGTATGCCGCATGCTCATTGTTGACAAAGAAAATAGATAATCATTGTGTGGCTGCATGGTGCGTGTGCATTTTATTCCTCTCAATCATTTTTGTGTTTAGATCGCATAAAGTGTTTTCGTTTCAATTTTCTCATCATTTCTCTTTTAAATCTGTTTCATTTTATATGATATATCGCCCGTTTTTTTCGCTTGCTTCGCGGGTATGGGTCACGATTTTCCTCGCGAATATTACAACGATATAATGGGGATTTGATGCAGCGAACTGTTTGCTCCATGTTTCATTTATTCCATTTGCATTTTATTTCGAAGTTTCTACTTTTGATTTCTTGTTTTTTTAGGGAAATTACAACTAATCATAGAGAATATAATTCAAAGGTTGTTTTGAACCGTTTGCTAATTGACTACTATGAAGCATTTTCATCTTGGCTGTATTCATGTCATGCTTGTGTAAATGCTGAAAAAATTACGAAAAAAGCCAGGTTTTTAACGAGGCGAGAACTCATAGTTATGATTAATCATTGTAAATTAATACAAACTGATGTAACAGTCTTGCACTATTTTCCAGCCAAACCTCCATACCTCTATTATATTCAGCCAGAGCTTGACGATGTTAAATAAGAATCAAAAAAATATTTTTTCAAGCAGATGAATCTGAATATCTTTTCTACAAGATTATTCATGAATTCAATATGCAAAAAAGACAATCGCGTAAACTGGCATTACGTTATCTCATTTGTAGTTTCATAAGTTAAGGTTTTATGCAATCAAAGTTGCGATAATTAAATACTCACCTCACTTCGATGTACTTAATAAGAATAATAAATGTCTTCAGTGAGCTACCACCCATGTTTTGTCTGCGTATTATTCAGCGGAAGAACGACACCTTTAAACATCGTCGCTGTGTCAAATACAATACCAGATGCACACAGCTACAAATCAGTGTACCTTATAATTGGCTGAAGGTGTTTTGCGATTTAGTCTTTTCCATTTGGCAATGGAAGCGCATGCTCCGTGCCCATCCAGAAAAAAAATTGCATGTGCTTAAACATCCATAAAATGGTAATAGAAACCAATTCAGCAGTTAATGTACTTCAACCAAACAATGTGACAATAGCATAATTGAAGAGGGTGAATAGAAGATGGATCAGGATTTACGGAGAATGGATGAAAATTAAAGAGCACAAATCACATCTATGCGACATTAAATTGTCGAAAAGCGACTGATAAAAATATACTGAAGGTTAATGTGACGAGGGTGAACAATGTACAAGGCTATATTTTTCTGAACAAAATCAAAAGGTATTTGGGTGAAAAGGTTCCGAAGCTGTACATTGATTTTGTGGTAGGTGAATAAATATTCGATTACTCACTCTATGGGCACGTCATTTTCATTGAATTTTCCAGTCATATTTTTATTTGGTTAAATTAAATTCATTTTTACATGAAAAGGATATTTGTGGCCTATTTTATTCATCAACTTCACTCAACTGCCGAAGGACCTAAAGAAGTAAATCATTTGTTTTGTGTTGCTGGATTTGTAGTTGAATTTGGTTAGACTTTTTGTATTGCCTCCAGAAATCGGATTTCTGGAGGCAATACAAAAAGTCTAACCGACCTAAAGAAGCTTTTTATCCTATTGGAAGCTTTTTATCCTATTGGAAGCTTTTTATCCTATTGGAAGCTTTTCGTCCTGTTGAAAACTTTCATGCAAGTTTTTAGAACTTCAGAAGCTTTTTAATTACTGCCATCTATCAGTTGGACACAGCAAGTAAATACGAACTGACAAAAATTTCAAAAGAATTCATAATTTGGGCGCTTTGAGTTTTAAGACTTTTTTCTCTCACATATTGGGAACTTTTCATCAAAGTTCTATAGATGTCTATTGATGGTCTAATGTTCGATTTCTTCCGTGCACCTTGAACGTGTACGCAAACCAATAAATGGTGTGATACAATTCTCCATTCAACAGTTTAATGTAAATTCTAAATTAGATATGACGGCGAAGAAAACATACAACAATTACAGAATAACATGCATTTTTCTCATTAAAATCCCCAAAAATAATACAAAAATCTACGATCAACTATGAAATAATACATTTATGAAGATAAAAACTCGACTTTAGTTATGCAGTTTGTTCATTTTCGGAAATTTATTGAATTAAAGGTGAATGACTACCACCAAAGATGGTGTAAATCACCAAAGTTGACTGGTGTAATGCCTAATTATTTTACTTTGGCCAAAACGCATTGAGCATTTAACGCTCTGTTGATTTTTTGAAATATGAAACCTTTTTCATCACGTGCGGCAGCATCGAACGCAAGCTGTAAAGTAAGAGCCGTCCCCCCAACACATATGTCTGACTTAGTAAGAGTTTTACTCCACGTGAAACTCTTATTTATTTTTAAAACAATTTCGAACATTTGGTATTTCATTTTCTTATCTCTTTTACGTTCGTTCCAATATAATATTGCTGTTTGGTCCGCATCGCTGCACATACGATATTCGGTGGCTGAGCATAGAAACGAATTGGTACTACATCTGATGAAACAAACACCGATGAAAGAATTGGGGAACCAATTATAAATCAAAATTTTAAATCTTGAGATTAACAAATGTAATTAATTGCTTATCATTGAGACAGGCAATATACGGGCAAATGTTCAAAGTAAAAATAGTTGCATAAAAAGACTGGAATTCTTGAAAACATGACAAGGTGACAAGCGAATGATATACTTCAAATGAACAAAACATAAAAATCAAAGAAAATTCTCTGCATCCATTTCTTACGGTACTTCACAACTATTCGTTGGTGTTCAGTAAATTTTCAAGCGTAAAAAGTCCTCAAAGGTTCAAGCCGCACAATTTGCTACCATACAGATTAACATAGAAAGCGTTATTTTTTAGAAAATTTCGCACCATTCGCTTGCTACACGTTCCCCCATGTATGATGCGAAAGAAACATTCTTGAACGTAATGAAGGTTCACGTATAAGCATTTCTAACCCAGAACTGGAAAACCGCAGCGGGTAATTGACACGCGGTGTAAAATTGATGTTCGTTGTTGAATAATGTCAACCTTTACGCTGTAATTTAGATTTTCAAGTGATTTGATAAGCACTTTGAGGCGCTTTAAAATTGACTTGATTTTTGGGATTATACCCATACCCAAGCATTATTCGTAAGAAATTTACCTGCCTGTTCTTTCAATAAATAAAAATCTAGATACTTTCAAAACAAATATCAACGCAAGTTTCAAAGGAAAGAACATTTGAATGGGCAAGCGAAATAATGAAACGTAACCCGTGTGCAAATATTGTAACTGAGCAGTCAGTTAAATAATTTCGGTCAAAAATGACTTACTTTGATTGACATTTCAGTGCAACGCGTAGTGTAAGTCTATCATAGTTAACTAAAATTATTTGAAGTTACAAGTCTTTCATTTTCTTAGAACAAAAACATAAATTCAATCAACTAAAGTCAACTGAAATTATAGTCAGTCAGTCATTTTTTTTTCAAACGGGAATTCTTTTGTAAAATGAAGCAGAGCACGCTAACAAATATTTCTATCAGCTTGAATGAAAATATCAGATATTTTTATGCGATATTTTGTTGCATGCACCAAGCGACACGCTGTATTCGATTCTATGCATTGCTGCTAAGTGGACGTCGCTGTGTTACATCGCTATGTAGTGTATACGTGTGTTCATGAATTTGTGCACACAGTGGACTGACCGTATGAACCGTTATACACATAAACAAACACGATCGCATAACAACGATACACATTCACCGCTTGGTGCATGCAACAAAATATCGCATAAAAATATCTGATATTTTTATTCAAGCTGAATATTTGTTAGCGTGCACAACAATAAAGTCCATAAAATCTACAATTGAAATCGCCCTACCCGAAGTCATTTCGGCAAATCTTCCAAGAATTGAATATCCATCTATTTCGGCTATAAAAAAATTTCTATGAGGGCTTATGTGCAGTTATATAAGAACCGTTGCGACAGAAAAATCCTCTTGATAGTATTTCCACACTTGTCAAATTCCAACCATGGTTGGACAATTCACAAAATCGTCTGCAATGACAACATTTACAACGCACGGTTGGATTATATCCTTCGTGCCTTCTCTCAGTGTAATGTTGAGTTAGTGCCCTACAATATTGAGTGTAATATATTTGTATGCAATACAAACACATTGGCAACGTTTCTTCCCATTACGTTCATTCATAATCACTCGCACGACGCGCTTCTAGACGTGCACATTCCCGTGGTGTATGAAATGTTTTGTGCGCGTCATTTGCCTGATAAAATCCACGTCCATTGCAAGTCATAATATTTACAGGTGAATTAGATTTTAGTTATATTGTCGTCATTCGGAGTAACAGAAATTTTACACTAATTGCATTTTATGACGTTTTTGCGGGTTTTCGGTCTCAATTTGATGTTTTCGCGAAATAAAATGGGTGGCCCAAAACACACCAAAATATGGAATATGTAAACTAGTAGCCGATGACACTTATACACCTAAATTTGTCATTTCAAAATTAGTGTATAATGTAAATAGACCGTCAATAAAGTGACATCTGACGGTCGTTTAGTGACTAATGTAACTAGAAAGTAGTGACATTTTTCGTTCGTTTATTGCTAGATGTAAATCAACTCGCGTATAGGTGTCATCGGCCACTAGTTTACATATTCCATATTTTGGTGTGTACTTTCTGGTTACATCAGTCACTAAACGACCGTCAGATGTTAATTCAACACCGTGAAGCGCAATGGTAATATATTCGGCAAATCCAAAACCGTTCAGAGTTCAGTTTGCATTGCTTTTGTCCCTATCGGAATATCACTGACTTGAATTATGAATGACGTTTAAAATGTCATTTCTGACAAATTCCATTTCCAATATTTGGGTAAACCTTATAACATTTACTTATACTTCCAAATTATACCGTATAGATGCCGTTGGAGCATTCATTGCTGAATATATTCCATTTACATCGCAGTTTGTTGTGTTAATTGTTTGACGGTTTATCAACATCATACACTAATTTTAAAATGTCAGATTTAGGTGTGGACTCATTAAATTTGAAGCCATTTTGATTGAATCACTAAAAAATATTGAACATCAAAATTGCTCCGAAATAATTTTATATGATCGATATCATGGCCTGAGCCAAACAAAAAACCAAATTCATCTTAAAAAATACGATTTTCAAACTGGTTTCGGGCTTTGGTAAAATTCACTTCCTTATAAAAATGATTTTTTTTTCCACCATTTTTTTAACAATGGGTTTTTGCACTCTAAAAAACTTTCGTTATATTCGAGATTCGCTATATGAAGGTTTTTTGATATGACGAAACCGGTAAAAGCACCCGTTTGACATTTCGACTTTGATTTCATCGAGTGGACCACACATTACAACATTACCCTACATATATAAACGTAGCCCGTATAAGCGAATTTGTATAGAAACAAATACAAGATCACAACACTCGTTGCGGGCGCAGTAGTTATTTGCTGCACGTAGAAACACGGTAATTTTCTTAATGAATTATTAACTTGGCCTCCTATTCCCAATTGGGGTGAAATCGGGAACTTTTCGAAAATTAAGCGGGAAAATGGGAAGAAAATTAGAAAATTAGCAATATTGTGAAAATTTACTGAACATTAGACGAAATCTAGCTCACAACAACGAGTTATTATCACTGACGCTGTATTGTTATTGTGTGCTGTCACTTCGCTCCTTTTAACGCATACATGTGATGCATTCTGTTTTTCGCTGTCGTTTGTAATAGCGTAGGAACGAATAAAATGCTCGCAATTCTCGACAGTGTGTCATATTTTGTGTTACATTATTATTTTGATGAATAATAATGAGTCGGACAATCGATTGAGAATAAAATATCTAAAAAGATAACAGAAACTAATAATTCAAGAAAACTTTCTGTTGAATTCAAACGAAATTTATCCAAAACACACTTTTGGGCACATCAGGGTTTGAATTTTCCCATCCGCTCGATAGAGCCTCTATAGATTGAATCGAAAGAGTTTTTCAAAAGAATCTTTGCAAAAAGAATCTTTGAATCTCTTTTTCAATATTCTGTTAAAAATTATGGCTGTAAACAAATACAATTTAATAAAATGCATTTATATATTGACCGGTTTCATCGGTTCCAAACAAAGTGTTGCGTTTTTTTTTACTTTTCATTTCATTTCTTTTATTTTTTACAGCATTTTTTAGCGATAATTTTATAAAAATGTTCATTGTACAGTTCCAACAAAAAAAATTTTTTATTTTTTTTTGCGAATTTTTGGTGAATTAAATTTGTTTTGAGAATTTGTGGATTTTTTTTTAGGAATTTCAGTTGAATTTATTTTGGGAATTTCAGTTGAATTTTTTTTTAAGAATTTGTGGAATTCGCAAAGTTCCAGAAATTTTTTGGAATTCTAGAACTCAAAACACCCAAAATTCACCAAGAAATTCAACTGAAATTCCGAAATTCACCGAATAAATTCAACAGAAATTCACGAAAATTTCACGAAAACGAAATTCGCCAAAAAACCAAAAAAAAAACTTTCGTTGGAACTCCCATACAATGAACATTTTCATTATTCAGAAGGTAGGTTTTGATTTATATTTTAATACTATGGAGAGAAAAAACTTAAAAAAAAAGATTTATTTTAAATTTTATTGGAATAATTTATTTCATTAAAACGATCATTTTGACAATCGTATATGTACCAAGCATGGCATGAAGTTGCAGCGAATGGTGAAATGTCACAAATCGGTGCACAACGATTGTCAAAATATGGATCGGACGGAATCAATTATTTCAATAAAATTTAAAATAAATAATATTTTTTGTTTTTTTTTCTTCATAGTATTAAAATATAATTCAAAACCTTATTATTTGAATATAGTTTACAGCCGTAATTTGAAACAGAATATTGAAATTTTTTGCAAAGATTCTTTTGAAAGAGTCTCTTTTGAAAAACTCTTTCGATTCAATCTATGGAGGCTCTATCGAGCGGAGTGGAAAATCGAATCTATCGAACACTGCGGCACATACAACCTATATGCTCTTAAACTCTTAAGGATTGCGATACATTTTTTCAAAGATATTGTGTTCCAGCGCAAACGGCCATGATGTGGAATGTCTTAAGCAGAATGATATGAAACCTTTTTATACTGTACATTGAAACGGAATTTCGAGAACTTTCATTGTTCATATCTTTCGGTCTCGAATTGAGTTATAGATTCAAAACTACCAACAGGGACTTGTTTAGATTAGACGTAAAACTTTTCTTCAAATTATCACCTCTTTGATAAATTGAACAATTACTTTTGCAGTCATTGAGGTCAAAGCTAATATGTTTAACGCTCTATTTAGTCTATCTTTTCTCAAATGTGTAGTTAGATTATCTTGAACCGTTGACAATCGGCTCTCATTAGACATTTTCATGTTTGGTCATTTTCTTATTCATAAATTGGATTTTTATTTTGGCTAGTCGAGAACCAGCATTTATGTGAAATCAAACTATCTAGTAAAAATAAATATTCAGCCGGTGTTAATAAAATACTTGGATCGATTTTATCAAATGGAAGAAAAGTAGAATTATATAGAAGAATTCATGATTTATGCTCAAAAATAAAATTAATAATTATTCTAACCGACCCTGTACCTAGGGGAATTTAACTCTTACGAGTTCAGCATGTTTTTTGCCAGTTTGCTTGATTCGCGGGAGTTCGACGCGTTCCTTGTACGTACTGACGCGCACGGTCACAAGTTTACACAAGTTTGTTTATGGTTTTGCGCGTTTTTCAAGTTGTTATTTGACAATTAAAACGCGTTTCAAGATAAAAATCGGTTGTTTACGTGTATAAAGATTTTTCACATCCTTTCCAAAAGTTCAAAGATTTACATAATTATAAAATGGACAAAGGAAATATTTTTAAAGAGCTGGAGAAAGTGTTGAAGAAAAAGTTAATCCAGATATAATAAATGGAACGACTGATGTGTGCGCGTCGTCCAGCTACAAGTTTGCACACGAACTCGCGCGCGTTCGCGCATGTTGTTTTAATACGGAACTTGTCAACTGAGTGGAATCATGCAAGTTCTCTGGTGAATGTAACAATTTCGTGCGCGTTTATATCATTTTTTTACAAGTTTTCACGTAGTTAAATCCCCCTAGCCCTGTACATGAATCTTGGACGCTTTTACACTTAAAGAAGCAATAAGATCTTCTATGTAACTTTTACCTAAAATGATATTGTACTAGTTGAAATACAGTTGGCGCCACTAACAATTGTCAGCAGGCCCGTAATTGGACGGGTGCTTGGTGGTGCTCATCACCACCAAAGTCTTGCCGAGCATCACCAAATTTTTTTAAAAACATTTTTTCGGCTCCTTTTCGAAAAAATACCGATAATGTTAGATCGAATATTTTGCTTCGGTGTTTTGAACGTTAAATCAAAGCATTCTTCTATGCATCGATTATCGGTTCTGATTGGATTCAAATTAAAACTTGGTTATTTGAAACGCGTTTATTTATTATTTTCGCTAACTAAGCATTTCAACGGCTCATTCCAATTTGAAACCAAAGCCATCAAACTTCATATTCATCCCAATTTGACTTCTCAGTTTATCAGTTCAATGAACAAAACAGAAGAAAGTCAAAACAAAATATTGCTACATTGGACAGTTTTTGGAACAAGAAAAGCCGACCGAAAGCAACAAGTTCAACTACTCCTGAACAAGTTGTTTCAAACGAAATTGCAAGTGGATCTGTAAACAAATTCGAAAGAACTGAAACTATTAATAAGCCGAAAGATATCTCACAGAAAGGAGAAGACAAGAAGATTCAAGTTTTTGATAATTACAAGTTCAAAAATCAGGAAGTTCTCAGAAAAACGCAAAATACATCGTTGTTTTTGTTGTTGTTTTATCGTTTTCCATAGCACCTTTGAAAATTTTCAGCGCACCACCAAAGATTTTTTCTAGTTACGGCACTGCAAATGGTCAGTTTGTGGTGAATTCAAAATCAGTGTTTGATTTTTAAAAAGTGGTGATAAGATTTGTTTTAATGTCGGATGAATTTTATAGAAGCACAGAAAACCCCATAAAAATTATAATCAAACCGAATCATTTGGCCGAGTTGTGTCACTTTTGCTCGGAACTTTATCTGTCTCTTTTTTGGTCTAAATTTTTTTCCGTCTTAGTTATAAAAAAATATTTTATAAGTTGTTCTTTTGTTATAAGGGTGTGAAATGATGTGCATTGAATTTTGACAACTACAGAATGATTAAATCACTAGTCTTGATATTGAAGTTTATAGAAATATTCCTGATGCATTCACAGCTTGATTTGGATTATTTACGCTTTTCGGTACGACTCAAAGAAACTCTGACTCGGTTCATTGTGTGTTATTACATTAGTGCATGATAGCCGATAGCTGACTGTTAAAAAAACAATCTCAGTAATAAAACACAGCCACTGAATTCACCACAAAGTTATCAGCGGTGTTTGCAATGTCTGTCTGTCTGTCTGTATGTGAATGTGTATGTGTAGAATGGCGTAAGCACTAAGCAGTGTATATATTGTGAAATCGCACAACACATGCCGATGAAGCTACAACAACAATAACACGTATTTCCAATGTAAACATAAGACGAGCTCAACTGACACCACGCTTGTGGTGATAGTTGAAGATTTCAATCACATAAGCGTATGCATGGCCGATAATCAAGTAGCCTTTCGTGCAAACCGTATAAATCCTATGCTAGCGTGTCTGTATTTTGTGTATATATTGATCGCTCAACCTGTGTTGTGTGTATGACCACTAGAGGCAGGTCGAATATTGTCGTCGGTATGGATTTCATAGCCGCGTTATCTTTATTTTCAACTATTTCTCTGCCAAATGATTCAGTTTGATTCTAAAGGCGAGACACAAATTCTAGTAGAGTCTAGTTACATTCAATTTTATATATTTTTGACACAAAACCTCTAACGAAGGTCCTGCATCTAAGCGTCTGACAGCTCACTTCTAGCGCTACGAGACAAGTGTCAAAAGTTGTGACACAGATCGTTCAATGTATTATTGAATCTTTTTTATATTTGTTAATAAAGTAGACAAAAAAAATAAAAATGTCACGAATGTGCAAAATTGATTTTTGTGAGAGCGTAGCAGGTGATAAACATCAATTTTATAAGTAAAAAATGTTTCTTTCATTACGGAACATTGTTGATGCGTTCAATTTGTCGCGTTCATGAGTGCGTCTAACGACGTAAAGAATTGAAATGAACTTCACTGAATGCGCTCATCGCAAATTCGTGTTTTACTTTGTTTTGTTAGTGTGGTGCAGGAGTTGTGGCCTCTAATTTTTCTAGTTTTGATGCAAAAGTGCTAATATTTCCAGTAAAATCGGTTGCAGAACGTATTTCACTGTCAATACAACGCTTATGAAAGACCTAACGGGACTATTTTGTCGTTGTTAATAAACAATACGTCCATAAGCGTTAACATTCACTAATTTCTTCTATTTTTCCTATTATCGTTGAATAATGTTCTAATTTCACTCATTTAAGTTCGGCATCTCCCCACTAGGTTTGATTATAATTTATATAGGGTTTTTGTACTTGTATGAAACATTTAAAAAATCTTATCGCCTCTTTTTTTTCAAATCAAAAACTCTTTTTGAATTCATCACAGAGTTATTGTTGACATCTGATAGTTGTTTGTGGCGCTAACTCTATTTCAACTTCAATATCATTTTAGGCAAAAACCTTATCGCTTCTTTGAACACTGCAATTAACATTGGTCAGATTTTTTCAGAGGAAGCTAGGTTTTCAGCACTAAACGTTACGTTTCACCTCGAAATGGAAGCGATTCATATCTTGGATAAATTTTACTGCATTTTGATTTATTAAACAATGAAAAAATATTCATACCTTTTTGGTTTTAATGATGGAACACGGACTCTATTTGCATTGATTTTTACTAGTGATTTTCCGCACAAACTTGTTTGATAGGAAAAGCATTGGTTTTACTAGCCGAAATTTCATGACTCCTTCTCTTTCCGACCACTATAAAGTCACATCAAACTGCTTTCAGCACATAACTGCACATTGAATGGCAATGAACAAATCCCATCGATCAAGGCCTATCTGCCCCCAAAAATACTTTGTTCACTATGAAAAATGTGTAAAATTGCGTTGGTTGCATGGCGTCGTCCGCGTTCGCGTTTTTTGTTCGCCGGATAACTCAAAAATTTGACTAGATAATTGAGATCTGTAAGAGTCAAAAGCTTCGACATGTTGAGACAAAGCTTCGAATTGATTTTGAGCCCATTCTGACTTTTCAATTTTGTACCAGACGCCTCGGACTGAGGACATGAAAACCCTTGTAAAATAACACTTTTGGGAAGTACTCGAAAAAAGTATTTTTCAGGGTTTTGGTCAAGGCAAACTGTGATTTTTTTGCAAAAGGAATGGGGGTCTTTTAACAGCCAAACACCTACTTGCCCATAAATCAGGCCTGAAATTGACATTTTTTGAAATTTTCTGAATTTTTGTTAAAAAATGACACTTTTTCATTGAAAATCACCCAAAAAGCTATATTCCATGGTTTAGATCAATGCAAACTGATATTATTTTGCAAAAATAAGTCGCAAATAGAATTAATTGGGATCTAGGCCCAATCAGAATGCTTTCCTATAAAATTTATAGGGTGCACTATAAAATGAAAAAAAAATATGTTGTTGCTTTTATTGAATAAAAAAAATAAAAATTGAAGATATGTAATCAAATAAAATTGCATCAAAATATTGGAAAAAAAGTCCGCATAAATATAAAGCATATGCACGATATAAAAAGAAATCATTCATTTTATCTAAATTTCTATAAATAACGTCAGTTTTAAGAGAAGAAACGCATGTGCGCATGCGAAACGATTAAAAATGCTAAATGTTGACGGGAATCATTAGGACACATTTGTTCTCAAATCTCATATTTTCTCTAATTGATAAACGCTCAAAAATGCGTGGCTTGTTTGTAATAACAAATTAATGATATGATATGTTTTTAAACGCACGCAAGTTTTTCAAGAGCGATTTGGTCGGCGAAAAGACAAACACTGAACAAATCGCAATTTGCGCAGACGATGAAGTTGTGAAGATTCACTGTATCAGCTCATTTTGAACGAAACACATGAATACTTGTCAATTAGTGTCTAATTAATGATTCATTTTCCGCCAGCATCGTCACAAACTGAGTAGGAAAATTCGAAACTCGCACACGCACATACACGTAATAAACGAGCCTAAAAGGTTTGGGTGGTTAAATGGCTCATTTAATTTGATGTTTATGTGCGGCATTCGCAATATTCTCTCCTCTTCACGGATTATATTTTCGCAATTCTTTCCACTCAATTCAGAGTCTGTGTGCTGTGTGATGTGCACAAGTCTCAATGCTGGGCTATGTGCTATATTCATTCATGTAAATATAAATATGTGCCACTAATGGCACAAAGCAGCTAAAATCTCATTTATACGGGGAGATTGTATATATTCACACGAAATGTAAGTTGTTCGCGTGCTAGATGTAATCGTTGGCGTCTATATCAACTTTTGCGTTTTCACGCCAAATTTTCCTTGCAATAATCGTAATGAAAACAATATTACAAAAAAGAGCTTTTTCTAACTAGCAAAAAGATGTAAACGTCAACGGAAAAAGAACGGATAGTCGTCACAAATTGAATGGATTTTTTTAATCTATTTCTAATTTTATTAAAAGAAAATATTAGCCGTTCAATTTATGCATTATTTTAAAATCCTCAAGATACGTATAACGGGTACATATCGTCCCCTATTTTTCTGCCACTTTGCGTACCAAAGCAATCGCAGAAATTACATCTTGATTGAGTGCAAACAATGCTGAAAATATGAATAAATATGCAAATCTGAAATGAAGAAAAACTTTTCAGCGATAACATAATTTTTGCAGATATTCGTTTCATTTATACCCGGTAAGTGCAACTTCAACACATAAAATCGCTTTGCTTTGTTTGTTGTTCATATTTATTTAATTAGGCCCAATTATCTTGTTATTGACTGGTGCACAACGGTCTGTTGGCTCTCGCTAATTTATTTTTAACAGAATGATTCAAAATGATTTCATGCCTAGTTTCATATGAGACCGAAAGTATTTCTAACTTGAAAAATTATAATAAAAAACTATGCTTGAACTCGAATCACGAAGAAAGCAAAACATGATATAACTTTTAGTCCCGTTCAGTCTAGTTCAGTCTTCTATCTTGAAGTATGGTAAAAACATCAATAGCAAATGCTGTAGATATGTATGACGGTGTGTGTTAGCAATATTTTGTTAGAATATATCAATATTATGAACCGGTCATAGTTTAGGTAAAATAAAAAAGGTAGTGAGAAAAATCCTTCGGACAAATTGAGAAGTTCCGTGAATCAAATAATTTCGATAAATAATACTCGACCTATCTCTGAGTATCCTCTCTCCATTTTCCACTCCCGCTTACACTCGAATCGGTTAATTTCAGACGTGATCACTTGCTATCTGGGCAGCGGCTGCTGGCAATTGTATAGTCAAAAGTAAAATATAAACGATAAACAAAATGTCCCGTCATATATGCTATAGCATGGCTGGTGCACAAACTCTACTCAGATAACAAGTGAACACGTCTGGCTAATTTAATACATAATCATCTGCTTCAGCTCTGCATGACTTCAAGTGGTTTAAAGCGCACGCCGAATACAAAAGCAAACATCAATTTGCACGACGTTTTGAACTTCATAACGAAATTGAGTACATATCAGCAAATAGTCAATTTTCGTTTGGTTGAATAGACAAGTTTCGCCATCAGTCCGGAAGACTGGAAGGAACTGTGTATGGGAAGGAGGCACGTTGCCTAAGCGCCTTTCAATTCACGCATCACCATCGAATTTTCGATGGTTGCTGGTGTGCGCGAGTTGAATTTTTTTGCACTAAAAACTCATTCCCAAAAGAGACTAGAGCTGCTTTACATTTTCGTTTTCATTCTCAACTTGAGCGTCCTATCTCGAGCTATGCAAAGTCATGGATTGAATGAAACTTAATTATGAATTTCTCTGAAAACCGCTTAAATCAATTGGTTGAACGTTTACTAAAATGGCCACGCTCGATCTCTTTTATTTGCGTGCTTGATTGCGGTGTCGAATAAAATCCAATGGACTCATTACAAACCGAACTACAAGTTGAATGAATGAATTTATTTTTCTCGGTCAATTATCGGTGTAATTTTTATCGTTTGTGTGTGTGCGTAGAATACTCGATGAATGTATTTGTAACGCGATGTTGATGGTCTCCTTGTACTCGCTTGTCTCCGTCTTTCTCTATCTCCCTCCCTCTACTATCCTTTTATTATTGCGATTGAACTTTTGTTGGAGTAGCGCTTTTTTCATGTTATCGTTTATTATGGTTGTTGATATACCAACGAACGAATATTTGTGTTGTAAACGTACATTTTCATCTCATAATCCGATATAGTGAAATTAGACAATAAAAAGCAGTTTCTCAATGCAAATAAAGCAATGGTTTCCGCCTGGTCATTAACATTAAAAGGCGGAGTCAGACGTCGAGTGTTTGATCATTGGCTGCATAAAATAGGGGACGTCTATACACTACGTTACACTGAGCGTAGCTGTAGCACCAAACGCTGGTGCTGTGTTGATGCTGCATCAGTAGCTGACTAGCATCGCAGTCAAGAGCGGCTTAAATGATACAAAAATATTATGTAAGGAACCAGTCTTCGCGGGGATATCATTCGAAACTGTTGCCTGTCAATTGTCGCTCGTTACGTCGACACGACTCTCGATCGTATTTGTGTGCTCAGTGAAATATTGTTTTTCTATTTGCTGAAGCGTTCGCATCTGTTGTATGTGTCAATGTTGTTATGTTTTGGTGTGAACAAACAAATTAAAGTGAGTGCAAAAATGAAGTGTGAACGAACCATTGTTTCAGTGGAATTGTGAAAACATACAAAAAAATAAGAAGGACAACGGCAAAAAAAGAGATTACAGTACACTGAATTTCCAGTTTTAACACTTTTTTGAATTTTCGTAAAAGGATCGCTGTTCAGTTCAAGGACTAGTGAAATTGTGAAAAATTTAATTCTTTGGATGCTTGGTTAAAAAATAATGAATAAAAGATGGTCATGATGCAATCACCAAATTCGGATACCCCAAAATCAGTTAGCCCATTGAATTCAAACCCGAGCTCGCCAACTGGACAACCACACACTAAGACCAGTACTATTGTGGATAAGAAACTGATCAAATTCGAGCCAATCGTGCTGGAGCGTCCACAGCCAACGAAATTCGATGGGATTTTGTTGGGAAACTTTCATGATAAGGACGATATCGACATGAAAAACCGACCACTAACTTATCCAAAGGATATGTCTGATATCGATGCAAACACAAAGTTTTCACTCGAAAGACTGAAGCAACTAAGCAACCGCAGTTTATATAATCGACACAGTCCCTCCGATGATAGCAACCAATCACCAAAGTACCCGATCGGAGCCAAACTTAACGATTCATCACCGAAAGGTAAAGGCGCTGAAAACGATTTAAATCCATCCGTTAACCCAAATCACAAAATGCTTGTCGGCTGCCACCAATTACCGACATTGTACGCCAATTCCGTTGACATGGATATTGAACGATTGAAATTAGCTAGATGTATGACAAATGGAAAAGAATTTACCGATTTTGGTTTTCGAATACAATTAGGTGAATTCCATTCGGACTATGCTCAAAGTGATACCAGCGAGGAATTGGTAGTGGATGAAAGAACTGATACAATGCCGACGCGTGACACAACGACGGTAGGTGTCCACTTACTGCTTATAATTTTTCTCTATCACGAATTGTCATCTATTGAAATCTAACACTTAGTCTGTAATATCCGCTTTTGGGGTGTGAAAATTGGACTAGTTCGATAAAGATTTTTTTTTCCTCGATAATTATTTTCTCCAAAGTTTCCTTATCAGTGAAATTAAAATTTTGTCAAATTGAAACACATTTTGCTAAGAAAAAAAGAATGGTTAGAAATATTCGGTTTGTTAAACAAACAAAAAATCATTTTGTTCAAGCAAAACAGGAATTTTTCTTCAAACGTGATGCGTGATATTTTCGGCAAAGTCCGCCTGAATCGTTGAATTTGGCTCATTTGAATACAATTGACAAGTAAATTAAACAGAGAAAAATCCTGACATTGACTACAAATTGAGTAGCTTGTGGAGATGTGTATAAATGAGCATATGATGTTACTATGCGAGAATATTTTTTAATTCTCTTCCACCTGCGGCAGCTTGAAGCTCCTTTCTTTGATGAATCGATTCAAAATTTTCAAAAATTCGCAAACACTTCAATAAAGTCCGGAATTATTTTAAGTAGATCAAGTCCAGTGGGCTATATATTTAAAAGACATTATTAAATGATAAGTTGAAAGTTTTAAAAAATGTTTGCATTATCTCATAGATAAAATATCACAATGGTCGCCATACGCAATTATTGCAATTTTTTTGTTTAAATCTTTTGTTATTGCAATTGATCTACCACGCTCTCTTTCCTGACCGATCGGAACTAAATACCATTCTATTATTTTCAAAAGTAGAGCCATTCCGATTATGTGTTCACACACAAAGAATTTAAACCCGTTCTAAATTTCAACCTGAGTGTAGTCGTTCATAGTACCCGTGTAAATGACTGACTGACTTTAGATTCAGATGACTGTAGTTGATTGAATTTATGTTTTTGTATGAAGAAAATCACTTTGTCCCAAAATAAGCAATTTATTTTAACTGTAACTTTGAATGATTTCACTTAACTTTGATAGACTTACACTACACGTTGTACTGAAATGTCAATAAAAGTAAGTCATTTTTGTCTGAAATAAGTTAACTGACTGGTCAGTTACAATATTCGCACACGGGTAGAAACACACATTTTTCATCTGCCCGGAATAAGCAGGAATACCTTCCCAATCAACAGAGATAATTAGTTTTTACACATTTTGAACGCATTCAAAAATTGTGCAAAATTTTCATTGCTAGCATTTATATTGTTTATCAATTATGCCAAGTGGATCTCTAGTAGCAATTAAAATTGAGCAACGTGAAAGCATCAAAATAACGCTTCAGACGCCTAAGTTTGCAAATTCAGTTCAGCTCATGCCTGCTCAGCTTCGAAAATACACTTTCTGGCTAATGAGAATCAGTAAAAATAATTCATTTGACAGGTTTAACATACCGTTAATTCAACACTATATACTGCGTTCAGTTTGGTCCTCCTTTCGAATCAATTAATACCATTTAAAGTTCTAACAATTCCATTGAAAGTTCATTATAAGTTATTATAGCTCATCAGAATTAATCAGAAAATAAAATTGACTGTATATCACACTGAGCTTTTTTTAAATAGGTTGCAATTTGGCACGTTTTGATTTTCATTTTGTGACTTTCATTACAACAAAAATTCGTTGATCTCTTGAATTTGTGACAGTGGCAATCTAATAATATAATGAATAAGGATAGACGAAATCTTTAGGAAAGGACAAAATGTTTTAAAAGCAATATTTATTAGCACTTATATTTGTGGTTTTATAATCTTGACATTGCCATTCCGCCGGTCATAAGTATGCCGAAATAAGTTTTTACTAACTATATTTTCGTCAAATCTACCTAGTCTATACGTATATAAATCTATCAAGTCTATACATATATAAATTTGGTTGAATAGAATATTTTCTTAATTATTGTTCAAACATTTTTTTTGCATCTTTTCATGATTGCTCATCAGCAGGCGTGTCCAGTCGATTTGACTCGTACAATACCACCGACAACACCGAATACAGACAAAAATGCATGCCGAAAATTAGCGTTTTCCGTGGAGAATATTCTAGATCCAAATAAATTTTGTAGTCGTAAAGAAAATCACAATAGTACGAGACATTGGTTGAACAACGGATTCGAGCGGAATGATCGAAATCAAATGGATGATGATCAAAGTGAATCGCAATCAGGTGATTTATTTTGTTTTTTTTTACCAAAATTATTTTTCATTTAAAATGCCAGTTGTTTATTTTTGGTTGAAGAAATCAAGATTCAATCGGTGTAGTTTTTTTCAACCGTGATAAATTTTGCATAGAAATCGAATTGCTTAAAAGGTTTTCTAGTGAATATGAAATAATTTCACACATATTGGATTTAGGTACAAGTACCTAACTGCAAGAACATTTTTCTAAATCACGTATACGAATCAAATAGAAACATTGTGGTAATATAAAAGCTATCTAAATATAAGTAATCATGTTTCAAAGGATGGAAAACCAGACAAATTTCATTTTAATCAATGCGAACGACGTGAAAACATTTCAATATAGCTTCCGCATTTCAGATTCATTCGCGTCGGATACAAAAGCCATCAAAAAGTTCACACCAAATTTGAATTGTGGCAATTAATCGTAGCACACAGAAAATAAAACAACCAATTGTAACCTGTTGGCATTGAATTACACATTAAATATATAAAGGTATCGTTTAAATTCTTAGATGCAAACAAAATAATCTGGTAAAAGATTATAAACTCATTTTCTGCGATTTCAACGTGGCCAATTCCTCGAAAATCTTAACGGATACACACCCCTGTTATTACCCTTTACACAGTCATCAAGCAACGTTTGTTGCATTTGTTGAAAAATCTGTTTTTCTTCTCCTTTCGGAAACGGATTTGTTACAATTGCTAACGACAGTGACGGCAACCCAAATCGTTTAATGTCGCACGCGTGTTCATCATTTAACCAACAATCAATGTAGACATAAAATGGAAATCTATATTCAGTATACCATCTTGCCACTTTTTAAATAGTTTAACAGCTTCAATTCGTTTACTTGGATCTAAGTGTGGTATCGTGAATCGCAGACGAAATTACAGACAAATTCACGTACAACTCGACGAGCATTTTATTTGGGAAATGTGTTCGTTTTGGTGGTTTTTGAGTGGAGGCTAACAAGTCCAAGGATTAGAACTTTTCGGTACAAAACATAAATGGTTCATTAAATGTTTTTTAAGGATGCGTCAAACATGTTTAACCCTTTTTCACGTCGGTTGTTACGAATTCGCAATCAATTTATTACTTCAAAGTGTATACAATGTAAAATTAAGCTTAACGTTGTATTGTAACAACACATGCTTCCTGAATAGACTGAATTTCGCTCGATGTATTTGAGACCGCTCTTTCGATTCAAATAAAAGAGTCACGGAAAGGATCAGTAATTCTTCGAACAATATTGGAATGTAATTAGATAAATTGATACTAACACATGTTCACAGGTGCAAACGAAATTTCAATTTAAAAAAGTGAAAAATCAAAAATTTTGTGTCAATTGTCCTTCTTTTGAGCGAGGAAGAAGATAAGTAATTTGAGATTTGAATACTTATTTATTCTCATTCTGAAGTTTCACTTAAATATCTGTCCTTCAGTTCTGGAGATCTAGTTCATTGCTGAAGTTGAAATTTGACTCGATTTTTAAGAATCTCCAGTCAATCGTTACTTTATTTTTATTCAATGTTTTCGTTTGTTTACTTCATTGAAAACGGCCGTGATAGAGTGCGAATAAGAAAAGTGAAAATACCCATGTCCATTTAAATTAATATCCAGTTTAAAATGCCCTTAAATTAAATCGAAAATTTACACTTTTCCTTCGTGCTGCATGTCGGACTGGTGACTAGTCAGTTTGCTTTTAATTCGACTTATGCATAACATTGATAGGGTATGTGCCGCTTGGTCAGCGGCAATGAAGCAAATGCAATCCGCGTGTATGGAGATTGAGTTTGGTTGCGCGGTTTGCTGTTGAATTTGTTTGTTGTCGCATATGTATCCTATGCGACCACAACGTAATGTATACGTCGCGCAATAATCGACCCCAAGCTATAACATAATTTTCCGGATGGTGTCAAACCGCCGACAAGTGTATGCAATCGCAATGGTTTGATCCTCTCAATTAATTTCAATTTTAAATTGATTTGCCGGCTATCCTATTGATTTGTATATATATTTATGTCTGCATGTGTGTATATATATACATATGAATGGGCAAGCGGAATAATGAAACGTAATTCTGTTTTCAAATGAAGTGCCTCTGAGAAAATTTTTCAGTAAAAAAGCCCCACAAAAATATTGTCTGATAAAAATTTGTATGAAAATCTTATTCAGACAATATTTTTGTGGGGCTTTTTTACTGAA
>NW_022601408.1:4872422-4971717 GCF_009176505.1 Sitodiplosis mosellana
AAAATTTGTATGAAAATCTTATTCAGACAATATTTTTGTGGGGCTTTTTTACTGAAAATTTTTCTCAGAGGCACTTCATTTAAAAACAGAATTACGTTTCATTATTCCGCTTGCCCATTCATATATGTTTCGGATGTTTACGAATCTCTCGTGTGTCATTCGTCCATCGGTTCGTTGAATTTTTTTCAAACATTTATGTTGATCAGTATTGCCAACACGACGGCGGGAGAAATTCCAGTCGTATCCATTTCTACATGTTTTGCATAGGAGATTCCACGTTTTTGGTGTTTTTTTTTATTCAAATCCATGACCAAAAACACTGTTCTGTCGTATTTTCGCTGTTTTCCGAATGGTGCACATTGAAATCAACTCATTGCTGTACTATTTGCTGAACATTGATCCTGTGGAATTATTTAAATTTGCCGGTTTACGTGTTCGAATATTAGTTCCGCTTTAGCTCTAGCACGCATCTCTATGTCAGTTAAATGAACTTGCGAATAGTTGCGTGATTTTGTTTTGTTCAATGGTTTTTTTTTCGCAACGTTTAGATTTTAGGATAATATTTTTAAAGGTTAGATAAAATGCAAAATGGTCAACCGCATACGTTTATTTATTCACAATGCACGCTTCCATGCTTGTGCACCGCTAATACTGCAATAATAATTAATGAGTGAAAATGAATATACTATTTTGGGTTTAGTGGCTGACATTAATGACGATGACCAAGATGAATGCGATGATGTGATGTGTAGCGATATTGATGATCGAACCAGTGAGACAGATTCGAAAAAAGAGGGTTCTCGCGGAACTTCACGTGGGAGCTCGAACGAAAGCAAGTCACACGGAAACAGCTCCAAACCAAGACGGTAGATTTGGTTAATTTAGAAAATACAAGAAAATAAATTATACGCAAAATAATTTAATGTAACTAAAATCGAATATTTTGTTTAATTTCCATTCAGAGCCCGAACTGCATTTACGTATGAACAACTGGTCTCATTAGAAAATAAATTTAAAACAACACGATATTTATCAGTGTGTGAACGCCTTAACCTTGCATTAAGTCTTAGTCTTACTGAAACACAAGTAAGAAACATTTATTTTCACTTTAAATTAGCCACATATTTTTTTAAAATGAATTTTTTTTTCTACTGATGCTTGAAATTGATTACATTTTTATTTCGATTTGTTTGTGGAAATAGGTTAAAATTTGGTTCCAAAATCGCCGGTAAGTACACCACTTTTATAACGATGGCACAATCGCACATTTTTGTTACATTTCTAGCCAACTTCGTTCAAATACAAAATTCACCACTAAATTTCACAAGAGATTCACAAGAATTGTTTTTGAATTCACAAGAACGGCACGTGAAGAAAATGTTAAGAAAAATTTATTTTTTTCTTGTCTTCCCTCCTGTTCAATAAAGAATTAAAATCTGAACATGTATTTAACTAGCAATAGGCATGATGTTTTTGTGTTTCTTCGTAAGGCTGTTGGTTAAGGTCAACACGTGTGCAAAAAAAAAATTTGTGGCTCACTGTTTTTTCGTTTTGTCTTCACATTTCACAGTACAAAATGGAAAAAGCAGAATCCGGGTATGGATGTAAATAGTCCGACAGTGCCGCCATCGTCATCGGGTGGTGCATTTGGTCCTTCTGGCTATGCCGGAGGTCTTCTTTATCCACATGCTGTACCTTATCCTCCTTATGGACCGTATTTTCATCATTTAAGTGCTCATCATTTGGGACATTCACACACATAAGTGGGGGCAGTGAAAAGAACAGCAAGTTCGAATCAAAATTGAATAAGCATAGCTAGTGACTGAATTGAAAAAAGTGCAAGCAACACAGAAAATCTACATAATTCGAACAAACATTAAGTAAGGAAGAAACATCGAAAGCGAACTAAAAAAAGAGACACACAGAGAGAGAGAGAGAAAGTGAGGAAAAAGGGAAGCAGAAACGAAAAAAATGACTCAACTTGATGAAAAGTTTTTAATTGAAAAGTCCTGTATAATTGTGATCAACCATTGAAAATTGAAAAAAAAAATTATTATACATTACAAAAAAGAACATCCTCCGATTATAATGTACTATACAACATGACATACATCGATGTTTGATGTTGGTACTGAATATATGAGGAGACATAAAGGAAATACACACACACCTACAAACCGTTTACACAATTGTATAAATCCCGTTAAAAACAATTTTACAAATCTCAAGCGAGTTTACTCGGAAGGAAAACACACATAAAAAAACGAAGATATATATATACATATATATATATATCTATATATATATATATATATATATGAATACATATATATATACATATAACAGATCATAACTAAAAACAAATTGTATAGAAGAAAGTTTATCCTGGGCAATGAAGCGGTGGCAGAGGTATTGGAATGCGGTAAAAATGTAAAGAATGTTGCAGTTGGTGACAGAAAGATTGAAAATTAACATACAAGTGAATCGAATTTGGAATCCAGACTTATCGTTTTTAGGTTTACGTTTTATCTTCGGTTATACAATCCGTATGTTCAGATGTTCAAGTACTTTAGCGTTTTTTTCGTTTATTTTTCATATATGTATGAAACCAAAATAAAATTGCGATTCAATTGCCTAAAAAGAAAATGAAAATAATTGTGTGCAATAATTCATTTGTTAAAGAGTCGAATTTTTTCTTCTCTGATTTTCATATTTGAGCATTGAAGTTTCAGCATTAAATTATATTTAATATGCAGCCCAAATTCCAGATTTCCTTGAATGAGGAGTCTTCATCATTGACATTTAAAAGGTGAGTTCATTCGTTTTGAGAAATGTTTTGATTCCATTTCAGTTCAATTATTTTGAAAATTGTCATTATGCTAAAAAAAAAAGGGAATCGCTGAGGAAGTCAAAATAAACAAGAATAATAACGATTAAATAATATTTCAATTGGTTGACAGTCGGATGAATGATCCCTTTTTTTAAATTATTAATATTCTCACTCTAGAATTTCGTTACTGTCAATTATTTACCAATGGCGTAGCATCAATTTGTGTATGTATTAAAAATTTTGCGACATAAACAATTGTATACGGACTACTTATTTCCCATTCTCAACCGCCTTTTTCCCTATATGACTACGCTGTGCATGTATTTGTCACTCTCTTTCGCTCTCTTTTACAATGTTCTCGTTTTTTTGTTCTCTCCGTTCGACTTTAATTCAGTTGCCTTCCTTTCACTTCCATCCATTGTCATTTGGAAATCCGATTATAAATTCGTTTCACATAATTGAATATTTTTGTTTGTAAAGTGCGAACTAAATTTATAATTTTACACTTGACTTCATTTAATTTGTTTCCGTCATTGGGGTATATGTCTTTTTATCGTTAAATTCGTCGGATTCGTTTGGGTATTGAAGCTATAGCTATACGAAACGCATGGCAGTGTTCAGTAGGCAATGACACGAGCGAGCACACATCGAATACGAACTCATAATCCTGAATACATTTATGTGAAAATAAGAACACATGCGACACAAACGAAACCAGAATAAGATATCGGGGTTGAAAATAGTACGGGGACAAAAACTTGTCCCATCACGCATCTACAAAAGGTGCATATTGAATTGATGTTTTTGTTTCGACTTTGATTAATCAGTTGCGTTCGTTTCACTTATTACACCCAAAGAAAAAAATTCAGTAATTATAATTGACCAAAAAAATTATAAGTTTTTAGCTTTGATTTGTTCTCGACGTTATTGGTTTTCACCGCTTTCAGTGGGTCGTTTGTTGTTTTTCTATAAATTATCAAAGAAAAAAATGCTTCTCATTTTCCGTCTATAAACGAAAAAGATTTCTAATTGAGCATCTCGAAAGAAATGTGGAATTGGTCCCAAAATGGTATGTCAATTCGTTACGCATCAACAGACAATATCGATCGATGAGACGGTTTCAATCTGGAAGTTGCGCAAATTATGTTCCTTTTAAATTCCCATTCAAAGTGATTAAATATATTTGGGTGTTGTTGTGACATAATTTGCTCCCACACGCCAATAATTTATTATGCGATGTTCTTGCACAAGGCGGAATAAGACACACAGCCCTACACTCATTTGTTTTTCCTCATTTTTGGTAAGGTTGCTGAACCACCATGTCACTTATCCGTAATGAATGCTTCTCTTTTTTTCCCATTCATTTTCCAACTGTGCTAATATACTACCAAACTACTGTTACTACTTTAGAGGCCAGAATGCCTTAGTGCATTGTTGTCGCCAAACGATTTGAGGATTGCGGACAAATCCAATCAGAAATAATGAGAAAATCACATAAAATGATTTAACCATGAAATTGAATGCATTTAAAAAAAAATAAGTCACGTGCTGCACACACGACGTTGTCACTTCAGCTCTAACAGTGTTAAACGTTAACCAGCGTAAATGATATCTTTTTTTAACGATACTCCCCTACAACTTTCTCAAATCTCAGCTAGAAATAACTGCCAAACGAACGTTTTTAATGCGTTAAAGCATCGATCAGTTTTGCAGTGAAAATATTGTTCTCGGAGATTGAATGCACACAAATAAATCAACTGTGTGCGGACTGTATTCGATAAAAATTACACCACAACATGATGAGATCGTACTTTTTTGCGCACGATGCCAATCATTGGTTTCTTTTCGGGGCGTATCTGTACTGTTCTTGTGTTTCAAGGATTGTCATGTGACACGTTTTTGTGTATGGATGAAAATAGAAAATTTGCCGAAAATATTGTATTAAATTAACTAATCCCGGTTCCTATAAGAATCTCATCTTTATTCGAGAAAATATTTGCCCTCAACCATCTGATCTGATTACCACTTTTTGTTTACTCGAGATATAATCGCTGATCCAATCTTTTCAATTCGCTGTATCATCATCGAACAACAACCGAACACCCAAACCCGATACTATGAGCATCCATACCATGTCAAATAGGTACATGTATTTGTGCATAGTACTGAGTGTTGCGTACGACATTAAATTGGTCATTGAATTGTAATTTCGATTTTGATTTTGGTTTCCATTTCAAATGCAACATGATTCCATCACAAACGCTCCAGTGGCATGCAATGTGGATTGAAATGGAGTTGTCGAAAATGAAATACATTTAATTTAATGGTGTGAAAAAATGAAGTAAACCATGGATAACTGAATTGATTTTGGAAATGGAACATATACAGTCAATGGGATGTGTGTGTGCAGAGCATTAACCTTTTCGATAATCTGTGTTTCCTTTTTACTCATCCCCAAGTGTAGCTTCTAGTTTGGGATTCGATGAATTTGGTATGTCTGAACTTTTCCTTTTTTACGCTCTCATCTTATTCAGACTTCAAGCGTTCCAATCATGATTCTAGATTTCACAAAGTCTTTTAGGTGAAAATCAATGAGCAGTCGAGCACTATGGAAGCACAGCTAAGAAAAAATAAATAAAAACCGGTTACAATCGGCAATATGCGACAGAGAGAGAGAGAGAGAGAGAGAGAGAGAGAGAGAGGGAGAGAGCTATGTATCAAAAAGTACTAAAGACTTAAGATCTTTGCATCTTAAACTGTTTCCATTACACACAATGATAGCTGCACTTCGGATAATCAAGGGAAAAAATGAGTTTAAACAGCGAACAAGAGTACAACACATGAAAAATCAAAATGACTCTCCTGTTTACGGTGACAATTCGCCTCTACTCCTCTTTTTTTCGTTAATACCATCGTCCTTCTATATATTTAATACGATACCACATAAGTGAGTAAGTGATGTTTGGGAAAAATAGCATGTGACACATATTTTAAAGGATGGAAAAGTATTCTTTATAAAATTTTAATGTAGCGAAAATACTTTTTTCGACTATGTTATTGTTTGCCCTATTCGTCGTTCTCTCTTTCTCTCTCGTTCTAGTTCAGGCGTTGGCTTTGCCACTTTGCACTTTGTGTGCGTTCCACAAGTATATAAATACACATATTCGCACAGTATACGAAATGGCTAAAATACTTTTTATTTTCCAAACACATTTAAATGCACTTTGCCGAAGTTTTTTTTGGTGTCTGAGCTATTTCAGGACGAACACGAACATCCCGTAAGTACCTTATAATGCTTAATGATTTTAATGTAAATTAGATCCGACGCTCGTTTATTTTTTTGGCTAAGAGTTCGATCAATCTACTCACTTCTGATCAATTCATATGCATTGATGTTACAATGTGGCAAGGCCACCGATTTGTTTTGTTGCTTGTAAATTTTGATGTCCCTTTCTGGCCAAACATCAAATACTGTTTGATAAATTTTGCTAATCAAGTTACGCGTTTAATGTGGAGCCCGACTATATGCCGCTTTGATGTATCATTTTGTATTAATGCCCAATTTATATTAAACCATGTTTTAGCATTCGTTTAGTTTTAAATTAGAATGCTACCTTTACCGCAAATGTACTACGGCTTTAAATTGATGAGGGAGCAAACATTTGCCAATTTACTGATAAGCAATATAAATTACATGGTGCAACTGAGACAAACACGAATGGATGCAAAAATGAATCCGAAGTACTACGATAGAAAATAACAAGATGGCAATGGGCAAGACATACAGCACAACTCAAGTATGAATCGAAACCTTAATTTAAAGTAATGTCAAGCAATTAAACAAATCTCCTTCGGTCACTGAAGAGAAAAATATCTCATTCACAAAAGCCCTGGATGTGTAGCAATTATTTGGTTGAAATTCATTCGATAAGGTGGTGAATCTTACAAATGACAACCATGTACAGCATGTACGGATGTAGGTTGTTGGTATGCGTTTGAGAATGTACGCATTCCGCATACATAGGCTGTATGTTACATAGACGATAGGAGGTGAATACATGTACTTATCGGATTGGCAAGCTTGTACTTAGAACATACACTCTTAAGCCAAAGAAATTCGCTGATTTTGAACCCCAAACGATTCAAACGTTGGTCTGAGCCCAAATTCAAGTGAACTCTATCATTTCAATTGGTGCTGAATAAATTATTTATACATCTCCTTTAATTTGATACTAAGAGCACACTAATATATGATAGAGTGATGATGTGAGTTGAAAAAGTTTTCCGTATACAATTTAGATGCCGTAGACTTTCATATAATTCGGTTGCGATCGAAATATGCAATTAATGAGTGACTCATTTCACATTCGGATTGTTTCCGTTTGTATAATGTTCTTTATGTTCATTGTTTTCATATTTAATGACACATGTTCTACATATGATACGCTATTTTCACAAATGAGCTACGAAAAAAGACTGAACATGAGCTAAAGTGCGTTGATAGTCCCATTTTACAAATCGTATGAACATTTTTTGTCACCAGCATGTTGGTGACTTGTTAAAATTTAATCAATTCTTTAAATGCTACAAATGAAATGCAACAAATACGATCACGAATTACGAATGGAACTACTGCATGTGTTGCACATAAAATTATTCTCTTGTGTTTGCTCCATTCAAAGCATTTATATCAATCAGCAAGTGGTATATTCATAATTTTATGTGTTTATTTTATTATGAATTAGTTTTAAAATATGCACACTGCGCTACACATTTAGACATACATTTTTAGTAATTTCGTTGCCGGAAAGCGTTACTTGTTCATGCCATATTACTTGAGACTTATTTTTTTAGATTAGGAAAACTTTTTCTTCACGTGTCGTGTTCTCGACCATCTTCAATCGAACGTCATAGAGTTTCTTGTTGGTCGTTCATCATTTTACAACGGTATAAACCAAGGTTGTAAAAAAAGTAAATTACAATGAGAGAATGAATACAATATTTAATTTTCATTTCTATTCCGATAAGAAAAATGAAAAGAATAAATTATCACTATTATAGTAGGAAAATGTTTGTTCTTGAGCTTGTTTGTAAGTCATTTTCAAGATTGTTGTAATAAAAAACGTCCGCGTGGAATTTGTATTTTTAGGCATCCATACAAAATAATAGCGCCATGCTGATATGTAGCTAGCTGTCGCCGTCAATTTCAGAAATATAATTAACACAAGAATAAGTTGCGGTGCTGATGTTCGCAATCAGCACATTAAAAATAAATGAATGTCGATTATATTTCCGAACAACAAATTAGATTTATTGATAAAGGCATAAACAAGCAGACATGCTAAAGTATCAAGCAAATCATTTACTGTAAATGATACACCGTAGTGGTAGAGCGTAGTGTGTTGGCATTTAATGTGAAAGTCTTATGAGCAAATGATATGTTAAAAGATTTTGATTTATAACCCGCTGCTCACACCTCAATCACGTAAAATATGATGCAATCAATGAAGTTGTAACTACCCCTCTGCTCGAAAACGTTGGGGTGCTACTTTTACGCGTATACGCATATGTCGTTTCACAAGATAATAACTTTCAGTTTTAAATTGTGTGCCATTTTGTTTATTCGATTTGGTTTTTCCTCTCAAAAATTAACTGTAACCCAAACAATGAACGAAAAAATAAACGGCAAAAAACATTGAAAACCAAACGCAACACCGAAAATTGGTACATGCAGACAAATTCAACGAAACCCACAACATGCTGTCTGTGTATATACTTTTTGTTGGTTGTCCTTTCTCTTTTGGGGCGATTTAATATTCTAGTAAAAACACTACTTTTACACTCACCCACTGTTACTTTGATTGCTTTCACTTGGAAGCCGCTGTTTTCATCGCTACACTTAACTATGGTAATGCTGTTGTGTGTTTCGCCGCTGTTGCGCGATTCGTTATCGGTTAAAATTGACAAAAGCCGCCCTCCCCTTTATGTTTGGCCGATGATACATACTTTTGTTAACTTATAATTTAATAGGAACGTAAATTGCGGTTGTATACTTTTTTTCACTCCCTTATGGATTTCGATGTGCCTTCTCAGTCAAAACGCGAACAAACCCACAGCACACCATAGCATCGTGCTTGCTCTCTTTTCTGCAGCAACAGCATTTACTTTTTATGCGTGTAACTATATGAAATGTTGCAATATTGTAAGAATATTGTATGTATATAATGACTGCGTAAAAGCGGCTAGATTTCGACTGGAATGTCTCTTGGGATCTTGTTTATGTCAACATCATTTGATCTAAAATGCTATTCACTTTCAACCATTTGCACACATTGTTCATGCTGAATTTGATATCCACCACATTTCGAATAAATATTGTGCATAAAGAGTAAAAATAATAAACGCCATGATGATTCCATAGCAATAAAAACCTTTCTCAATGTACATTTAGAATTTTATTCGGGTTTAGATACTTAGCATGACAGAATAAAACGGACACCTATCAATGGGAAATATTGAACGCCTACTCACTTCAAATTTGATTCAAGACATTTATTAGAATTTTGATGATAATAAAATCTCATCAGAGCAAAAACGTTATATAGCAAACTTTACCTTTTTATAATCTTAGATTTTGGGTGAAACTGAATTAGCGGGAAATTATGTTCGGAAAAATTTACTGCAGTCATCCATGAGGTATCTTTCATCATTTGGACGCAAAATTCAAATTTATAAAAAGTCATAATCAGTATGTTCATAACATTTTTGCTCTCAGAGTCTTAAATTTTAACTCGATCTTTTATTCAAAATCTAAATTCTGCACGCAATGCGTCAAAGAATAATAAAAATGAGGATAGTGCAGAAATATATATCCAATTTTTTGCGCTATAAAAATAGGAAAAACTTCCGAACCACAAAACAAAAACTATTCTATCTTTGTCATTAAACCATCACATACAATTGCTATGGTGTTGAAAACTAAATTAGAAAATGCGCATTTTGTTTTCAAATTAAGGGTTAATACAATTTTCCGCAACGTAAAACAATTCCTATCTTCCACCAGAACTTCACCAGACTTATATACAAATATATCAAGTGTCAGCCGATAAATACAACTAATAATTTGGGTCTTCGAAAAAAATCAAAACCAAGTTTGAGTCCTTCTATATTAATGAAGAAGAAGCTAGGGAAGAGACACTAGTAGAGTCTAGTTACATTCAATTTTATATATTTTTGACATAAAGCACCTAATTTTTCTAGTTTTGGTGCAAAAGTACTAATATTGTGCTATTATTTCTAGTAAAATCCGTTGCAAAGCATATTACACTGTCGCTTATGGGAGACTTAACGGGACGATTTTGTGAACAATAAGCAATACGTCCATAAGCGTTAACATTGGCAAACCAAATTCACTAATTTCTTCTATTTTTCCTATTATCGTTGAATAATGTTCTGATTTCACTCATTTAAGATTCGTGTCCCCCTAGAGAAGAAGTGAATCAAATGAAAAGAAAATCAGATGAGAAATATGAGAGATAACTTTATTATTTCGTTTTGAATCTCAGTTTCATTCAGTGCCGTAGCGTCCATAGAGGCTCTCAAGGCTCAGCCACCCCAAAAAACCTTTGCGCCACCAAAAAAGAGCGCCAAGAAGTTTTCATTTCTGTATATAATATTGCATTTGATTGCCTATGGTGCGCCCGCAATTACATTCACAATTCTAATCAGACGTGCATGCTGGGAGGGTTTACGGTTTTACTCCCATCCTAGAAGAAATTTGTCTGATTTACCCCTGGGTAAAAATTTAGAAACAATGTCACAAATTTAGATTTATTGGATTTTTTATTGCAATATTTTGAAACATTGAAACGACCAAACAATCATTATCATGCATCTATGCTATGCTTCAAGCTCTATGCTGTGTTAAAAGTAGCTATATCTGTAGTTCTTGTTCTTTTTATCATTGATTTTGATTTCCCTCTCTCCATTTTTTATCAAATTAGAACAAAACGGTATTTAAAAATTATTTGGAAAACCTCTTTTAAAAAATAACTCTTGATTTTGACGTACCTTTTTTGCAGAAAATTTCCACTTGGACAGTTTTTTCTTGCATCTTTATGTTATGTAGTCAGTAAATTCTCATCGGAGCCGTTTAACGCCAAATAGTTTGAATGCAATATTGCGCATCAAGTTAAACAGACCCGATGATCTCGAATATTTCGCTGCTTCTAAGTATGCGCGAAATTAGGTGGAAAACCAATTTCTACTTTTATTCGTTCCGCACAATAGGAGATAAGAAAAATTGAGTCTAAATATCTGTTATATTTGAGTTTTCATTTTACATTTCGTATCAAAGCACCGAATACCCGAGCACAAAGTGCAATTTACCAAATGGGATTAGGGGGCAGTCACACTACGCCACATTGATTGTAAACATATTTCCAGTCACCATAAGGTCCTGTGTATTTTGTTTACATGGAAATGTTTCCTGTAGACCAATTTACAAGTCAAAAAATGTCAGGACCTCGTGTATAGAGCTTGCAACGGGGCGGTGCAATAAAAAATTCTGAAAGTTTCATGATGACGTTATTGTTTTTTGTCTAAATGCTTATGTTGTGTTTTTCTTCGAAAATTTAACGAAGCATACTCGTGTTCCAATAAAAAAATTGCCACATACTATCTATATACATATATATTGGGAGTTTTGTGGTTCAGCCACACCAAAAAAATTTAGTCACTTGTTTTATTTATTCTTCTGAAGCTTATTTTAAAATTTGCGCGTTGTTCTTTTAAATTTTTTGTTATTATTTATAAATATTGAATTTCGGCCTTCTGTGATAGAATTCTGTTTAACTCTCACAAATTCTAACAATGTTGTTTAATTGAACCCGTGCGCATAAAAACGTCGCCGAACAAAGCGAAACACCTATTTGTTACTCGTTCAATCCGGAACAAATTGTACACTGGTATGTTACGCCAAAAAATCTATGTTACGTTTTGATCGGCGATTTTTATTGTAATACGTTTTTATGCTCACGGATTCAATTATCATGTAGATTGGGGAAACTATAATTTGATAGACTGACTGGACAGTCAATTATATTGTTCTTTTTGTTGTTCGGAATTGTGAGTCCGATTTGTGAGATTGATTCATTGTGAAGTAGAAACTTATTTGGGAATAATCGTGATGCATATTTCATTCATTAGCAAATACCAAAATGAAATCAACATAGGGTAAGGTGGGGCGAATCGGTACACCAGCCTTTTCTCGGCACGGGCAATACTTACACTATTAAACCTATATGTCATTTGAAAGAGCATCCAAATTGTGACATTTGTTAATATTGTTTTGACATGTTTCAGTCAAGTACAGAGAGTCCACAGGCATACACATGTTTTGTGCTAGTGCTGAATTAATTTTTTGTGTTTACAGAATTTAAGTTTTGACCATTAAAATTTAATATTTTTAGAGAATCGGTGAGTGTATTTTGCAGAGCATTGAAACTGCTGCGTATATATTTGCTGCTGGTGAACAGATCTGTTCGACAGCTGCTGTTGCTTGCGTGCATATTCGCTGTGACGCGCGTTCGTTCATGTATCGATTCTCGCGCACAGTGTTTGTCTCTTTCATTCACACGGAACCAGACAGAGAAGCATATAAAACACACGACAAGCTATGTTGATTTGGAATCGAGTGAATTCCGTACAGTCTAGTGCATATTCGCTGTGATGCGCGTTCGTTCATGTATCGATTCTCGCGCACAGTGTTTGTCTCTTTCATTCACACGGAACCAGACAGAGAAGCGTTTACAACACACGAGACACGTCGTAAGCGACGCGCGCTGTCGAACGGCAGCTATGAGTGCGCATCAACTCTGTTGGGCACAAGGAATAAGACAAGCTATGTTGATTTGGAATCGAGTGAATTCCGTACAGTCTAATATGCACGCAAGCAACAGCTGCTGTCGAACAGATCTGTTCACCAGCAGCAAATATATATGCAGCAGTTTCAATGCTCTGATATTTCGTAGCTAAAGACGAGCTCTTTCAAATGGAAATAAGTTTGTTCTGAATATTTTAAATTTTTGTGGTGTATCGAGCTCCGAACACAAAAGTAGGTGGTGGGGCGATTCGGTACACAAACACATGGGGCGAATCGGTACACCTCATTTTCGTGTTTTATCGCTTAATGAAGTCTCAAAACGTTTGAAATCATTGTTATTGTTGCGAAATTCAACCAAACAACATCTCTAATACCAATTTTCATTACATTTAGTTTATAATTTTGTTATTTTTATTTTATTCGATTTGCCACCAATTTTCAAACGTGGCTTGGAACTTGCTGCTGGCGAAAGCAACATTACATCTGGTTTTGGGCATCTGGAATTTTAAATAAAGTAAAAACCACTCACAAACATCAAACAAATGCGTTTGAACACTTTTTCTGATGATAAATTTATGAAAAAGCACTGTAAATGGGGGTGTACCGATTCACCCCACGGTTTTTTGCAGAGCCTGAAATAGAGGCATCCGCCCGAAGGGCAATATCGGACCCGAAAAGAGGTCAAATCAAAAAATGTTCTTCTATAAAAGTTAGGTATTGACTCTAGCTACAAGATAAAACCAAACTTTCATGATTTATTTTTAAATTTTTATGGAAATATTTAGTTAAGAAAAAAAGTATACCGATTCGCCCCACCTTACTCAGCGACGCACGTCACCAGTTGATCGGCTGGTACACAGTACATTTCACCATTCGCTACTTCGGTCATACATTCGTTCATGCGAATCAAAGCAAACTGTGGCTCGTGTGTACGGTTTACCAGTTACAACGTGTGTGCGAAGCGGTTGAATTCTTGCGAAGTGAATTGTCGTCTTAGTTCGCGCCTTATGTACACACGTTCTAACTGGTAAGCCGTACTCACACTATACTCGCATCAACGAATATATGACCGAAGTCGCAACTGGTGAAATGTGCTGTGTACCAGCCAAAATTCTGGTAACGTGCATCGCTGAGTACCCTGTTCAGAACATTTTTTGACAGTTGCTAATTTTAATTTGGATAGCTAATTAGTGTGTCATTGTTGTTTGCAGTCACAAGCAAAGTGCACGAAAATTAAAGAAAGAAACTATATGCGCATAATTCGAAAATTAAATCATACCACTGTATTTAACCTTCAGTCCGCAGTCAATGACAGATAGCTGAGGATATATGCTGAGCATAGAAACTCAGCAAGCTGAGATTGGGATATTTGGTTCATTCTAAAGTGGCCAGACAAAGTCTAAATTGGCCAGATGAATTTCTAAAATGAGCAGACAAAATGTCCGATTTGGGCAGATATATTATACCAAAATTTGACCGAAAAATTTCGAACTTGAGGCGACAAAAATTCAAAAATGAGCAGAAATATGTGGTATCGTTTTTTTCTAAAATTGGCAGATATTTTGTTCCAAAACGGACAGATATTTTTCTAAAAATAGCCGACAAAATAATTCCAAAATGTGCCGAAACGTTCCATTTTGGGCCGAAGTTTTTCTAGTTTAGGCAGATACCTGTCGATTTTGATAAGAAATCTTTCAAGTAAAAGCAGATAAATATTTCAAATATGGTCCGATGTTTTTTCACTTTGAGCCGACAATTTTCTAAATTAATCAGATATCGATTTTTTCAAGAAATATGTCAAATAAAAGTATATTCATAAGATCCGATTTCAAATCCAATTTTGACTTTGTGACGTGCTATTCAAACAAATTTATTACGGAGGGGAGTTTGGAACACATTTTCAATTACACTCCATCAACACTCCACCAAAATTCCACATAAATAAAAAGTATAAAAGTTTACAATCTATTAAAAAATATAACATTTGTTAAAATCCGTTCAGTGGCTCAAAAGTTACAGCAAAAATTCCGAATTCCCTCTTGAATCGGCGATCAAAATCGCCCGCCCAGGAAATGGTATCTTTATCAGTTACGTGGATTCTGCAAAAAACGCCAAACACGCAAATGATTTGTTTCTCATTTTTCACATATCAAAATAAAAACCAGTCAGAAAACATTTCGAATAATTGAAAAACAAAGATACGCCCGTTTCGATCGACTTGTTCCATACAAATTCTTGTTGTTCGTATTCCTAAGCTTATGTTATTGGTGAATCAATAACGATATTGGCCCACTAGACGTCCTTAGCTTAAAACTGTCATAGTACTCCGTAGTGCACGTGCACTTTCGATGCTTGGTTATATGTGTGAAACTGTGTGTGTGTGTAGATGACAAGACTCACGTTCAATATGCTAATGACAGACAGCTTCAAGCTGTACCGCGTAGAGGGCGTCTTGGTTTCTCACGTCAAATATTTCACATGTATTTATATGCGAACAAAGCGATCTTGGTATTCCTTTCCGTTGTTTTTCGAAAATTCTCGATCGAACCATATTGCCCGATTAACGAAAAAATTCAATAAATTTGACAAAAAATAAAAAATAAATTTAACAAAACTTGCAATAAAATTTACATTTCTTTCAATCAAATCACAGCCACATTGAGAAATTAACTTTGACAAAACGGGCTTAAAACTGACATATATATATATATTTTGCAATAGTTTTGACCGGATTTGTTTCAATATTGTCCATTTTATTACCCGTTGTGTGAAAATAATTTTCACAAAGTGTCAATTTTATTGAAGGAAACGTAAATTTTATTGCATGTATGAAAAGAAATTGGTTGCTTCAAGAATTATCATTTTTATTCAATTCGGTTTCAAAGCCTGATCTTTTCACATACATAGTTTTGGTGATCTTACGAACTAGAACGTTAATATTCATTCGCGCCAATTTGACGTGATACGATGCGATATAACCCAATGTGTTTGACACTTCAATACGAATTCGAAAATATACAAATTCGCTTTCAATCCAAAATCAATTGCAAATATTATTAAGGTATTTTTCGTAATGTTTCACAAACTAAGGAGCAAGTCAAAACTTTCCACATAAAATGCTAACATTCCTACCGAAAACATTGTTACGGAATTTCCCACATTCAACAATTTTTTTTGGAAAACAATAAAAAGTCTTTGTTGAGAATTCCATTAACCATAAATTGTTTTTGGAAAGTTCAATTTGTGGCCAAGATCTGATCTTTATCACACATCCCGATATCGAACGAATGGACAGAAATATTTGAAAACAGACAATTGATTTGAATTCTACAATTTATTTACAATTTACTGGAACCATTCTTCATTGAAAAAAAATTGATTTGTGCAAAATACGTTTTTTGACCAAGATTTGAGTTGTTCCATTTTATAGCGGTTTTTCGATAGCCGCAATTACCCAAAAAAAATCGTTTCTATATAAAAAAAAAAACAAAAGTACACTATATTAAACTACATAATCTACAATTGAAAACACCCAACCCGAAATCATTTTGGCATATTTTCCAAGATTTGAATACCCATCTAAAAAATTTGTAATTCACAAGAGAGAAAAACTGTGAGTGCTTAACCAGATTCGATCACAGTTCCGCAAAACCAGATAAATGTTGAAGATTGATCAAATGTTCAAAAAAACATCCCAAAAAGGAAATCCGAAAAAGGACGAAAAAGGCTAATAAGAAATTCATCTCCAAAACCTTTCTTAGCTTTGATTTAATTGAAAATGAACACTTGTCAAACTAAACGCAACAGCATACGGCAATCATGACAGGAAATATTATCTTCCAATGATTTATTTGGAAAATGTTTCGTACTCGTTTTTCGCATTGCCCAATAAATATTTGAAATTTTGCCGGTGTAAAATCGCAAAATACAGGCAATAATAAGTTGGGACATATTCTACGGAATAATCAAATGACGTGAAAATATGCGAAGAGCAGGATAATGTCGTTTTCATAGAACAAAAATTAAATCAAAAATGTGAAAATACACAATTTCTTAAAAAAGAAATAGTAGAAACTGCATGATATACGAATCATTAACATCACAAATGGCAACACATTGAAGAGCAATACAGATACGAATATGAGTGTACGTATGTAAAATTGTAATATTTTTCGTGTCTCGATTCTCCATAGTGTACTACATAGTATACAATGTACATCCATCTTTATGTTCATCTCCTGCGCAGAACTTACTTGTCTAATAATGAGCAATCAACGACTGTAAAACTTTAATTGGACCTTTTCCACATGACTTACAAAATATCTATCTGCTAGCTTGTTAGCTGCAATTGAATCGTTCAATAATAAAAACGACAACCAATTTTAGGGTGAGTGAGAAAGAGCAAGAGAAAGACAACCTGCATTGAACAAAAAAAATAAGAGCAACAATACAATTTCGAATCGCTTTTTTCTGTAACATTTCGGCTTAATATAATGTTAGTAGCAATCGATGGGTTTTTTGCTCATTATATTGTCAGTCAACAATGTAATATTTAAGCTTTGATAGCATGAGCTATATATTTATTGAAATGAACATTGTATGCGAATCAAGCTGCAAACAATTGAATTAAAGGAGACGCTTCAAGTGCTCAGAATGAATTGTGCACTTGAAAAGCGATATAGGATACACCTTTTGTTATGCAGAGTATCAACATAGAGTTTGCTATATATTAGCCGGAATTGAATGCGGCGAATTTCAAAGAGAATGAGCGATTTTGATATGTGTGTGGCGGCAAGCGGTAGGTAATTTGTTGATAAATTTGCTACGTTTCGAAACCATCGTTTAATTAAAGCGGCACAATGTTTCAGTTTTTCGTTTGTGTCAATGTGACCGTAATGGGCTGAAGCACATACGATTTGAGAGAAATGTATAATGTTTGCTTTAATTAGGTAGACAACAAACTTTTTTGTCAATGTTACTCATTTCTTCTGCGTCGGCATCCTCTTTCCGCCCGAAAATAATCATTTCTGAACCGCTATACCTCAACGAGCATCGGTGATTACTGACATAAAAAGGAAACGTGGAACACATCATACGCTCTGCGTGCTACATTGCCACATATTATTTTTAATTGCTGCAAACCCGATTTAATTGCACGAAATCATTTCACATGAATGCCGTTAAATAGTTGAAATACGGATAGAAAAAAAAAACAATTAATAATTCTAACATATTCTATCGATTACGCTATTCAATAGCAGTACATATTTTAGTGCCACGAACAATGGGTTCTGGCAGTGCCAGATCTCTTAAGGATATTTCGAAATCGGTATGTGATATAAACAATTCTAGAGTTTGATGAAATATCAACATTTACTGCCTTGTGAAGGAAAATAAATGAAGAATATTTAATTTCGTTTGGGACGTATCGTTTTATTTCATAAATAGTATGATTTGGGTCGCTACTTTCTTCGGCTGCCGCTAATAACTGTGTAAATTGAGGAAATTAAATTGTAATTTGTAAAAGATGAACAAACTACTACATATGTTTCAAAACATTTTCCGCTTCCATAGCATGATCTGAATATCATACGTCTACTTGGCAAATGTGTAAAATGTGTGCGCCGCGTGCGATAAATATATAGCAGTGACAACAACATAATCGATCGTTCAGTTGAAACAAATTGAATCTCACATCATAACTCTTTCATTTATTACAATGGGTTTTGTTGCCAAGACTCATTCAATCGAACTGATTCGACCTAACAGCATCGACTTAAAAAAGAAATCACATGTCACTTAATGTCTCAATTATATGAACATTTTTCAGCATGCTGTGAGTAGTGCTGGCGCAAACCAAACGAACAGATGGAACATCGAAAAAGCAGATATGAGAATGAAAATCCAAGAGATAAATGGCAAAAATTAGAACAGTTCCAAGTTCTTCTTTTCGGTTTTGAATAAGTAAAAAATAACTGCTACGTATAAAAATATATCCAATGTGAAGTTAAAAACAAGTTGAGAAATCAAGTATACGCCCGCTCAACTAATTATGAAAGCGTGAAAATTCGAAACATGTTAAGGAAATTGTCAATGGCTTTAGTGAATTATGTGAGATTTCTTACACACACACTCACAGCACATCGTTCTTTGCACGATATTCAAGAAGGGAAACTATGAGCAAAAGAAGTAACCGATACCAAAGAGACCGCGTGTTTGTTCATCTCCGATACACATGAAGCGTGAACAAATTATACAATTTATCTTTTTGGTTTTCTATATTTCGGAAATCTACTTTTAATAGTAACGTCATAATTGCCGCTTGTTTTCTCGATAATGTTGGTAAATAGATTGAAATAACTATAGTAAAGTATACTTAAGTTATTAGAACTGGACTCTCGTCTTTTCCTCTTCTTCATTTTGAGTCTGTAACACAGGCTTGTTAAAATATAGTGCTATACTGATTCCGACTGATCAAAGAAGAATATTTGAACGCATATTTCCAATGGCCCAACCATAATGAACTATTCCAAATCCTTAGATCTTTTCTTATTTCCTCTAAGAATTGAGTAAGATTGCTTTAGGTCGTTTTGAGCCGCTTTAGGTCTTAATTTATGCACAAAAATTATAATATCGAAGATTTGTATTTTTAGTTGCTTTGCAATTGTCCACATTGTCAATAAATTCCTTAAAACTAAAAAATAATCAAATTACATGTGCCGAAACACAACAAAAATATTCTGCGTAATGTCATTATATTGTTTTTTTTGCTGTAGGTGTATTTTTCGAAAATAATAGAAAAAAATGGAATGAGTGGCCACAGGTCATCTTGTTATCTAACCAAGCGAAAATGTGTATGCCAGATCAATGTTTATTTGCACAGTAACAAATAGCCATCGATGAAATTGAATCGCAGTCGACATGCAGAAAACGGGGGAAAATCCGAATAATTAAACGAGTGAACCCGAGTAACGAAAACCACGAACCGTTCCAATCACGGAAACAAGTTGGACCATTCGAAGTGATTTTTTCTCGCTTTAACCCTTTTTTTTCATTTCTGGTGGTACATGGCATTCCAAATCAAGGCGTTGCAACTCAATATTCCGGAAAAAGACAATATCGAGCTCGAAAAATTGAATATTTGTGGTATTTCGAGAGATTCATTCGAGAATAGAGAGAGAGAGAGAGAGGGGGGCGACACAATAATTGGTAAGCCAAAATGGTCGGTTTTCATACAGTTGCGAACGGTAGGAGTGGTAGAATGGGAAATATAAAATAAAAGGAAAAAAGCGTTTGAACCAAAAATATTTATTTTGGCGCTTGGTTTTTGGCGACGGCTTCCACATACACGTTTGCGGTCAGTCACTAAAGAGAAAATAAACAGAAGCATAAACATAAACACAGATCTCCTATTTACGTAATTTGACTCCTAATTAAGGCGTTACTCTTTGACACGCTCTTAAATTAATTTTTTTCCATGGCAGTCGTTCCTCATTGATTGGTAAGCCTCTTCATGAGTAGCATCGAAAATTATTATAACTATTCCACGCAGGCTATAAGTTTCTTGTGCTGATGATCGAATTAAATTGGTGTCGTCTTCACGGAAATAATCCAGAGCGATAATACCCTATCAACGGGGACAGAAAGTGTGTGCATGTGTGAAAGAGATAGATGGGCGAAATTGAAACTTCTCTATTACGACACATTAAATTTGTATTATGTACATACAAATTTTGTGTTGACACTGCGTGTTGTGGTTCGTATGTACATTGCACATAATATTTTCTGTGTTCTGTATATACCAACATTCCCCCTTCTTTTTTGTTTTTCACTTTAGCCTCTCTGTGGTGCTATTGCACGTATTAACATCATACTAGAATGTTATTGTTATAATTATTTTTATTGCTGCTGCTTTAGATATGTTTTCTTCTAGTCTTCTTCTGCGGGATTTTTCGACAGTAAAATGTGCAAAATCATTGCTACTATAATATGAAATTAACTGTAACGGATTGGTTCTTAATTAGGGTGTGTGTGTTTGTGTATGTATGGCATATTTTAGTGAATTTGATACGTACACACGCTGCTATTGGGAAGTCCAATGCTAGCATAGTGTGTGATTTGCGATTTGAAATTAACGTGGTACACACTTAAGACAAATTTATACTATAATTCATCCTGTAATCTGATACAAGTTGATTAATTTGTTTCTTCACATTACTGAATGCGAATAAGTTTTATCGCTTAAACGGCAGAAAGGATAGCAGTATCAGATTCATAACAAAAAGAAAATAAAATTACTAAAAAAAATATTGAGGTTTTATCGCTGGCAATTTAGAATATTTAAAATCGAATATTATTTGCATTGACTATTATAAATTAAAATCTGCACGGTGTTGCTCATTTGACCAAAATTTGTGGGTTAATATATCAGTTAATTTGGTTACAGAATGAAAACGAATATATGTAAAACGCATGAAACCAGTCATTAAACATAAATGAATCGGTACGTATGCAAACCCCGTCATACAATACGAGCGAATAAATCCACATCCTCTTATACAAATCGAGTTGGTGTCAGTTGAAAATACAGAACGCTCACTATGTAAAATAATGCCGAGAAAGCTGGAGTGGGACGAATTCGCTATGATCGCATTATTGGCCAATTAATTTTTCCATCACATCAACTCGTAAACTTAATCGGTACAACACGTAACTCGTGAGGTAATAAAACATGGGCGAGAACGAATCTTTCCCTTTCTCTCTCTGACACAATGGTAACATTGACGGCAAAAGCAGCGGCAGCGACAATGGCAGTAGCAAAACGAACAAAAGCCATCAGAGTATCTTTTAACTAAACTGCTAATCACTCGCTGATTTCGCAGATTGGTTTAATTATCTGCATTACAATTTTTGCCGGTACATGATGCGCCACTCACAGCAACTCTACATAGAATTTTATCATTTCGATTATTTAGCTGTGCGCCAATTTGAATTTTTCGGTGTGCGTGCATACATGGGTATTTCTCTCTCGTGCGTTCGCTCTCCGAATGTATATATTTTTATATGTATATATATTGTGCGTTTGAGTGTGCATGTGCATTCATTTGGATAGTATAAAATTTTACTAGAAAAAGTGACGAGCTTGCCGTTAAACCAAGAGTACAGACAAGAATCCAAAAATACGCAAAAACCACGGCAACACCAACACATGCTCAATTTTACGGACGGGAAATTTATTTCGTAAACATGTGAAAACGTATTTATAATTATAAGAATGTATTTCGGAACCATCATCGCTTTGTTGTCGCCATTTACGGAAATCTTTTCGTTCAATTCGCTTGTACAAATAGAGGATTACTTATCATCATGATAGCAGTAGAGCGGGCGGCAGCAACATTAGCGCATTCAAACATATTTGCTCCGCCTTTTGAATATAATTTGCGGTTGTCATAGATACTCCGCTCGGTTCGGCATAGCTTGCAGAATGCATACATTGGATCTTTAATTCTTTTGCCTGGCTTGGGGAAAAATCCCTACGACTGGCGCGCGCACATGAGTGCGCAAACACCTTCTAAGGAAAACCTCTATGGCAATCGAAATGCGCGATTGAAAACACTCAAACTCACCATAGCATCCATTTCTGACACGTCAAGTTTCTACACTTGTATACAACGATGATTATTTTATTATTTTACCACAAAGAAATGTACGGAACGACAATTCGACGAATTGAAGAGAGATGGAGAGAGAAATTTGTCACAAATTTTCATTTATTGAAACAGCTTATTATGCTGGTGCTTCTGTTTTTGTTTTGGTTTGGTTTTTGTCACGATCGATTTTGACTATACCACTTTTCCCTTTTCTACCCCCTAATCTTGACCATAAAAAACAGATTATTGTTTATTTTGTGAGTTAATTGAATAATTGGCAAAGAGAGTGATTTAATGTGAATATTTTGCTTCTCAGTATGGTTAAAAATGGCAATTAACGCAGTATGGTTAAAATAATAGTACAAAGCAACAGTTTTACGGTTAACGCAGAATCTTTTTTTGGTTCTGCAAACATCCATCACATGAGGACATTCAATTTGGAAAAATACATTCAAATCGAAGCCCATCATTTTTGTGGAAAAAAATAAAGAATTATCTACAGTGATTGAGCTCGGTTGAGGAAAACAACTGTGATTATTGTTGACAGAGAATTGGTTTCGATTGTCCCCCAATGGAAATCAATTAAGTTATTTAAACCGATGAATGGTCATTTTGCACCATTGGGTTGTACAGTTTCTATTCAGATTTGATGTCCGTTTGTTGTTATATATTTGTTATACATCTGCAAAAGATATTATAAACTAATTATATAATTCATCCCCCACATGGGACTTTTCACTTGAAATTGAAATAAATTTGAGAACAAATGTCATCAATCTGCTTCAAATAATCGGCAATTTGCTTCAATCTATCGGCAAAATAGGCCGACATGCACGAAGCGTTCTTGATTGAATCACCGCAATGATATACGTGCATTGAACAGACAAGATGAAATTGCAGGAAGGAAAAATATTTATGTTTTGGTGTGGTGACATTGAGCGATTGATTTTCTAGTCAATATGAAAATGCCTGCGACCATCTCGGTTCCGCCACTTTAATACTCCGAAATGTTTAGCGTATTCTTGCCCGCAGTTGCCAGATATATCTTCTCTCTCTCTCTGCAGCTATCAAGAAATGCTGAATTCAATGTATTTAAACAAATATTAGCACAGAGTCAGTGAATAACCTATACCTTGTATGGAGCCCAAAATTAACGTTGTCATTCGTCTGTGATCCTTCAGTTTCACTGTCGCATCATCATCATCGCAACTAAGATAAACACATGGTGTTTGTATGTATTGCACATGAACGTCTGCCGTCGTTTGTTTCATTATTTGTTTGCACTTATCATCATACTTACAAAACCGTTATAAACATCAGAAAAACAGTACAATGCGCCGATCAACATCTACCCCCGATCAGAAAAATGTCGACCAATTTGATTAAGTAGTGAAATAATATTTACTTAAACAAATCACATTTGCTCACCCTATTACAATGCGCATAGGCACATGTTTCTTATACGTGCATTTGGTCAAAAGTTAATCCACTCAGATTTCAAGTGGTATTAAAATGATAGTTCAAAAGTAGTCTCAAAATAAACAACAATAATAGCATTGATTCGATTATAATATTATAATCGAAATTTTCGAGTGCATTTCTTAAGGTGGTTTTGGTTTATGTGGATAAATTTATTCCATTTATCTACAGATCTCAATGTCTCAATGCGTATACTAAGCGTTAAAACCAAACTATACTGTTTCCGTCTAACATTATGGCTATGAAGAATAATAAGAATAAGAACTGCTTACTTTTGCTCTCTAATAAAAATGATATTTAAGTCAATTTTAAGTGATTTCTCATGCATCATGGGTATGGCGGGAAAAATATGGTAATCAATGATTTTGTAGCAAACATTAATTCTGAAACAAATATAATGTCAGTCGAGAAAGATGGATTGCCCATTATGTGAAAACAATTGGCGATTCGATTATCGTTATTTAACGAATGACGTGATGTGATCTTTATGAAAACTGCACACGTTCTACCGCTTTGACCGAATATTTTCGCATAAAATATACAAACAATATATGAAAGTACATACATGTATATTTCAAAGTTTGAGTGAAATGTATTGGCCTCGATTATTTCGTGATTTTTTATGTAAATATATTGGTACACAAGTTTCCTATCTAATTTCCAGAGTGTGGAAGCTCAATAATGGTCATAATGAAAGTCACATTATGTCCCTGCACACTCATTTTCCAAACTTAATAGACGAGCACGTGTTTTGCGTTGATGGTGTTTGAGTTTGGAAAAAAAAACTTAGGAACAGAAATCCAAAATATCAAACTCCGAGACATCTCATGTTAACGTTGACAAATACAAGCATCGCCGGCGGAAAAGTACATATCTATTGTGATTGTTGCTCCATTTATTAAATTCGACATCAATTTCAATGTGGAAAAAAGAAACATTGATACCAATCGTGTTGCATAGTATCGGAAAATCGACGAGATGGATTCAGCCATTGAGCATTGTACATGCTTTATTGTTATGAAGCCGCCGCATTTAGCGAAAGGAATTGATTTTAATTTGAAACTAATTTGAACACGTGCGTCACTTTACTGTTGCGGCTTAGTGTAGCATCATTTTTATTGTATAATTGTACAATAAATACCCATGAGATCGCGATTGAATGTGCTACCAAATATTGTGCATACTATTTTGTTTACTACAACGCCACATTGTAAACAATTAAACCAGTGTACCGGTAATGCTTGTTCGATACTGTTGCTGCTACTACTGCCGTTGTTGTTGTTGTTACTACTGCTGTTTTGTACAAACTGTTATTGTTAGTTCTTTTTTGGTTGAATGTTTTTTCCATTCTCACTTTTTTTGTCTTCTTCAATCCCAAGCGTATATGTATATGTATGCGTGAGCTCACAGGGATAACGGTGCATGCAAACATTATAACAAACCATAGACTCTCTGTATATTTGCTTTGTACATTTTACATTATGAATTAGATTGTGCGCGTATGGTGGATGGTTTGACATTTACTGGAGGGTATGAAATAAATTAAAAGAATCAACAATTTTCAACGGTAAAACTGTGTATTCGTAGGGGGTCCAACGACATTAGAACCGTTAAATGGCCGAGGTTCGGCCAATTTAATGTGCCATCTATACAATTGCGGAACCCTAAATTAAACACCAGTCCATAATTAGATTCTAATCGAATGACTTTGAAAGTGATCTGAATGCGAGTTGAAGCCACGGTAAAACTTGTCGAAAAACTACAGAATTAAAAATGTTCTGTTCCACTTGGAAAAAATAAATTTTTTATGAATTCTGAACACATTTTCTTTTCCTAATTTTGATTCGATGTATGTATCACACTAGCAACAAAACCTAAATGCAAATAGCAATGATGTTGACAGAAATAATAACCTTAATTATGAAAAATGGTACATCGCGGCGCTAGAACTACTCGAATTACACTCAGTTATCGTAATACATGCTCTAACTTTTACATAGCCCCTTATTTTGTCACGTTATTTACTCCTATTGCTGTTTGTTGTGTTACCGCGAAAATTGCATTGTTCAAAGAACTACGAGTACAAAAAAGCAATAAAAAATAATTGTGTTTTGTTGAAGAATTGTTTTTTCTGTTCATCAGTTGTTTGTTCAGAGTTATTAATATTAATGAAGTTTGCGGCAAGTCGTTTATTTTCTGTTTGAAAAAAATATTTTTATCAAATAGAAATGGATACACGTAATGATCGTGGTTGAAATGTTCAAGCAAACTGTGCCCAATTCCATTTTTCGCACTTTCGTAAAACACCATTAGAAATGAATACCTTAATGGAGTGTTTAACGACTTCACTTTTTCCCATTTTTTAATTAAAAGCTTCATGCGACTCATATGAAGTTCAATTTTGAAAAGCATCCATTATAAATGAATTTTCCATATATTTTATGATCCTTGATTGCGCAGCACTTCATTCAAGCAAAATGATAAACTGAACGTAAACGCATGGATTTTAATAGGCTTTCTTTTGCATATTCAATTTCTGCATGCATAACATAATTCGAACTGGTTAGAAGAATACACAATTTATTCAATCGCCTTTCAGTGCTTTTACAGCCATTCAACATTTCGAATGCAATGCTTGTGACTGGTGCAGATTTTCATGTACCATCAAAAAGATTGCAGCGTATCGGTAGAGAGACCTGATTTTGTTTATGATGTTCCCATGACGTTTGCTGTAATATCAAACCAATACCAGTTCTAATCAAATTACTCGTATAATAACCCATAAACGCCTGGTATATACTAACCAATTTCAAACATCAATGATTTTTTGTCGATCGGATCTCTCGTGGGACATGGCGCACTCACGTACGCACGGTCATACGAAAACATTGGCAAAAATATTCACCACTTATTTGGACGAAACGCACATAGAAGAAAAAATGCATTTGCATTCAGCACTTCATTCGTACGTTTCTCTCGGTCTCTCTCTCTCTCTCTCTCTCTCTCTCGTCTTTGTTCTCTGTCTCATTCAAACGAACTTTTCTTACACTCCCAACCAAATACTAAATACATTATGCATGCGCCGTTATTCGTACTTATGCAAAAATCGTATGTGCACGATTTTAGTTATCGTGCACCAAATATTTATACAATTGACGATGGAATCCAAACAGAAATGATTTCGTCTTTGAGCCGATATATGAACGGTGTTTTTTCGGATGATTGTGGAATTGAACGTATATTTGGCCATGTAATGTGTTCAAATACATTGCCACAATGATGGGAGACGAGCAAAAGAGCGTGCGTCTATTTCATATCGAAAAGTACTTACTCTTTAATGGATTCACAGGCAAACAAATATTTGCATGTGCGAGTGCGTGTGTTTGATTTGGTGTAAGAATATTTACTCTAGCATCTGGTTTAAGAGGGGTCGATTTGATTTGACGGTGGCTTTATGCGCTATGTTTTTCCTCCTGATTACATTTATTTGAAGAGACTCTGTTTTCCAGTGTTTGCTTTTTAAATTGTATTTTGATTTGAATGCGTTAATAATAATTATTATTATATTATCAGGGTAAGCGCACATCGCAAATCATTGCGTCGCTAATTTTGGGAAAGTCGAGCAGTTACGTTATTTCAAACGATAAGTGCGCTAATTCGGGTGCTATTCGTCCGTAGAACTATCTACACATGAAACTTTTTTCTCTTCAAATTAAAATTAACAACCCCTGAGTCAGTAGGTTGACTTGTTTCGTTATTCGTCAAAAACAAAGAATTTAAAATTTTCAGTTTTGAACGAACTTCGAAATCAGTTTTACGTCAAGAAACTAATACGTTGTCATTTAGTCTATTGCACAAATACTTGCTCTCAAAAATTTCCTGACAAAAAGCAGTGAGTCAAGACATTACTGGTAATATATTTTGCGTTTCACTGATATAAACGAGAGTATATGGAGCAATAAACAGCCAGAGAGATATACTTAAAAAGAAAGTGAGAAAACAGGCGTGCTATAAATGAAACGGATATCACATTGTAGACGGTGGAAATATTCAAAATCATAGAATAAACTGCGAAACTCACAGTACATCTTATCGGGTCATTAATTATGAATACGACGATAAAAATACAACAGAAATGATGATGTTTAATATTTAAATAGAAATAATATGGAAAATACTCAATGGGAATAATTTCCACACTGCTAACACCTGCTAACATTTTCGTCGTTCATCTCCGCTGACTTCACTGTCGATGGTATTGGTGTAATGGTGTAATGGTGGTGTGGTTGCAACTACTACTACTGCCTCAACCAAGAGCACACAACATACCGAAAACATGTCCATGAGCAGAACGACGTGATACCATCTTTTTTCCTGAAGTGAGATTATCGCAATCACTTTGTTTGAATTAGGGAAAATTTCATTTTAAAGAACATACCGCATCGTGTTCCGCTGCTGTTTACTCTCTTTCCATGTATCTATGTTTCCTCCCTGCATGCATTTCGATATTTTTAACAACAATGTTGAGTCAAATACGTATTTGTTGCAGTGAAATTGGGTCCTAACATACCGTTTGTTCCGATAAACATAACTGAAAACAACTGTTAATGTGCAACAAATCAAAATGACATGAAATATGAAATGCAATGCTTGGTGCGTTCGAACAATTACAGTAGCAACCCTTCCCTATTTTTTCATGTTATTTTTGCCGACTGACTTTTGAATTTAGTTATTCGAATCGACGTAAGTTAACATGGAAATAAAACGAGATACTTTTGCAGCTAATGCAGGGCACAGCGATAATAAATTATCAACCATTAACTTTGTAAGTTATCTAGCGCGAAAAAAAATGGATCAACCTTTCCTAATTAGCACAATTTAGAATAAATTTGCTTAACTTCTGCCTCCTTCCTCCTTCTTCATTCACGATTCAGTTCATCTTTGTTCAGTTCTATCCGTTTGACTTCATCGTAATTTTTTGATTATTCTCGGCGATTTTTCCAAAATCGTAAAACATGAATAGACCAATTTTCGATCTCATTTCCTCTTACAAGTTTCATATTCTTCGTGCTTGCAAAATTCGTACATACATTATCTGCTTGAATATCGTTTATACTTACAACGATGCAAAAGCCAAATTACCACTTGGAGACTCATGGTTGGCGCGCACTTTTTTTCTTCTGAATTTCGTATCGGCTGCTGTGGTACTGCTGCCACTGACTTTCTAGTCACACAAAGTGTTGGTAATGGTTTTCCATTATGTCTGTGCATGTGTGTACTTAACTCGAACGCGAGCATTATCTTCGTTCCATTCAACAATGGGGAAAGAAGACGAAAACGAGAACGAAAAATGAGAAAAACAATTCGTCCGGAAAATTAACCTCACGCCGTTCATCTATTATAGTTCTAATACTAAACGATTCGCTTTCTCTATCACTCTTGTACTCGATCCTTCTGGGTTCAATCGTATATTTTTTTCTTTTTCTTCTCCATGGATTGTTAAATCGTTTCTATCTGCCGTAAACAAGGACAACATAAATATAAATGCAATTGTGTTTTGCACGATTCGTATTATACGATCGAGAAGATGGAAACTCCAAATACAATATCCGATAATGGCACAAGTAGACTTATGTATAATATGTGATAAATACTTTTCTTTTGGATAAGAATTGTCTTTTGTGTTCTGTATTTTGCTTTTGCCTGTAGCTTGATTTGGATTAATATAAATTCGTATATCACACTCAAATTGACACGCCCTTCATTCGTTTGACTCGCAAGAAGTTTATAGGGAAAAAAATCGTTGCATTCAAATTAACTATTGGTCTGGGAATTAGTTTTGTCGATTTTTTTAAATTTTCAAACATTTATTTGAATACCAAAATGAAATTACATTTCAATCAAAATATTGTCCATCGGAAGCGATGACCTTCTGCCACAATGTGGGCAATTGACGGATGCCTGCCTTAAAAAATTCCTCATCTTTTGAGGCTATAAATGCATCGAGCCAATTTTGGATTTCTTCAACTGAAGAGAACCGCTCTCCGTCCATATGGTTTTGCATCGATCGAAACAAATGGTAGTCGGAAGGAGCCAGGTCTGGGCTATACGGGGCGTGAGCCAAAACTTCCCATCCGCTATTTTCCAAGTAGTTTTTGACCGATTTCTCAATGTGTAGCCGAGCATTGTCATGTAGGAAAATCAATGTCTCTTTTCTGGTCTCCCATTTCGTGCGTTTTTCTTTGATAGCTTGTTTCAAACGTATCAATTGTTGTCGGTAGAAAGGCCCATCGATGGTTTGACCACTTCTCAGCAGCTCATAATACACCACTCCCTCCTCATCCCACCAAATAGACAGCATTACCTTGTCGCCGTGAATTTCTTATTTTGGCTGTGATGTTGCTGGTTGGCCGGGCTTAACATACGATGCTTTGCGCTTGGGGTTATCGTAATGAATCCATTTTTCGTCACCAGTGACAATTCGATACAGAAAACCTCTTTTTTTGTGCCTTACGAGCAGCATTTCGCAAGTCACTAAACGCCTTTCAGCTTGCGCTGGCGTCAATTCATGTGGTACCCAATTTGACAACTTGCGAATGAAACCAAGGGCCCTTAAACGATATCCAACAGTGCTTCGGTCAACATTCAATGCTCTGGCAAGCTCATCTTGAGTTTGACTCGAATCTTCATCGAGCAATGCCTCCAATTCCGCATCTTCAAACTTTTTTGGCTGGCCGGGACGTTCCTTGTCTTCCGTGCTAAAAACACCACTTTTGAACCGTGAAAACCACCGTTCACATGCACGTTCCGATGGAGCATGCTCACCATAGGCTTCCACCAACATTCGATGCGCTTCAGCCGCAGTTTTCTTCAAATGAAAGCAAAAAATTAATGCTTGCGGGAAATGTTGCTTTTTCGGTACAAAATTTGACATATTTAAGGCGCAAAAAAAAATGTTTATCCAAACTTCGATGAAATGATAGATGATGATTTTTGTAGTTTGACACTAGGCCACTCATGTGAAAAAGAAAAAAGTATTGCCCGATACAACCATGCAAAGTTACGCCATCTTTTGAAAAATCGACACGATTAATTCCCAGACCCAATAACTCCTTAGGTTTTTAAATATAAAGAAGTAGGTGAAATGAACCACACAAATCGATATATCAAACGATGATTACTCTGCAACAATGCCATCATATACATGTTCAAATATTTCAGGCAAAAAATTCACCCTTGGAAAAAACACTCAGTTAATCTTTTCGAGAATGAAACGCTCTTGTTCACCATAAATGCGATTTAAAATTTTATTTCAATAAAATGAAGAGAATTCACCGAATGACAGGTAATTTTAATTAATTGACTGAAATCCACGTGGAACATTTATCAGTGTGGTTGAAGACACTGACTATGGGACTTTCAGACTAGCTGAAAATCAGTATGACATCTTTTAGAAAACTGATAATCCGACGAAATAAATATTTACATCCATAATATATACACATATCCAAACCCTAATATTCACTGAAGAATGCTGGATTTCTCTGGCCAGCAAAGCATAAGGTTTGCAACAAATTAAAGGACAAAAATTGGTAACTTTTCTCTCTTTGAATTTAATTTGGAACGAAAATGAACCCATATACTAAATTAATCATATTAGTATACATGGTGTGCAATTTTTCATTCGATGTGCAATTTTTCTAAGAAAACATATCATTTTGCACACCAAATGCAGCATTATACAGCCTTGAATCAAATACATGGTTTGTGACAGGAACTGTAACTCCGAAAAGGACAATTTATGAAGAGAAGAATGGTACTGATAATTGCCAAAATTTATCATTAGCTATGGAAATGTTATATTTCTTCTCAGAATATATCCTTCTAAAAGATACAAATCCATGATTAACTAAAAAAGATACAAACTAAAAAATACATTTGGGAATGAAGCAGTGTTTGGCAAAGATATCTTATCTATAAGATATCTTCGAGTAGATAATATCTCATATCTTATCTAGATAGATTTGGTGAGAGACCAACCACATTTATCTTATCTTTATCTAGATGATTTTTTTTTTGTATTTGCCAAACACTGGAATGAAGTACAAATCTAGCATGTGTGTGTTAAAATGTAAACTTTTTTATAAATACACACATAGGAAACATAACCATATGTTCAATGGTGCTGACATCTACTTTTGCGATGAATTCTATCGAATTTGTATATGCCAATACCATTAAATGTATTGTTTGACTCGGTTTAACTATTTGTCATAAATACTTTTTGTGTGTGCAATACTTTTTTTTCCATAATTAATTTCATAATAGAATCGTAATAGTGTACTCACTCAGAATTACTTCGGCGACATGTACGACCATATACTATTACCAATACTAATTTGTTACACAGTTTACAAAATACTATTGGTAATATTGTCGCACAGCAGAGCCGATACAATGCAAATAAAATCACTATGCTCGCCAATAGTAATGGTGGTGATCTGTAAAATTACCAATACAAGTCGTACATGTCGCCGAAGTAATTCTGAGTGAGTAATAACATCAAATTCCTGCAAATGCAAACTTCGCACCTTGACACAGTGATACATCTATATCTATTTATAAGACGTCAAAGAATTCACCGGTCAACCCCCTCACTTGAATTTTTTTTTCTCGGCACCTCCCGGCCATAAATTTTTTCGCGGAGGAAATTTCGGAAATTTACACTAGATTGAATTGATTTCCAAAAGTGACGACCGTTTTTGAGTCTTCAATTATTTTTCCGCGAAAAAATAATAATTTACCCCCCTCCTTATGGTTCTGACCGTGCACCACTAAGAATCTACTATAGTAAATACTCTGCAATATGGTCATAAATCAGCAATGTCATTTAACTAGAAATTAAAATCACTGTAGATATTCTGGGCACACATGAAGAAACCAAATAAATGAGTAAATAAAATAAACGCGAATGCATACTTTCTCTATTCATATTTGGAGTCGAAAAACATACGTTCTTTTGCGTCTTATCAAATATGAATTTGTAGACTCACAATGTTGTAATGTATGCAATTATATACTTGAGCATTTGCCATGATGTTGGCGCCTCCAAGCGCATGAAATATGAACTAATAATACTACATAGGCTAAGATTGTTGAACGTTTTTCAAGCGTTCGAATTGAATACATTTGAACAAAAACATCATGACTTAAATGGCGTTTAATATGATTGATTCCACACAAGTTGTGACATCGGAATTAGTGAAGATGAAAATAAGATATAGATTTGAAATCTGATTTTCGTCTCCACTAATTCATATTAGCGTGCATCGTATTCGTAAATGACCAAGACAGGAAGTGCTGAATGTACACTTTTAGTTATTGGTTTTGCTATGTCAACCCACAATATTTGTATAAATTTGATTTATAACTCTGAACGCACTCAACACTATAAGCGATTATCTATGAGCCCCGAGGCATGTACAAAAATCATAAAATCTGTTCCCTCAAGACCTGAGATAAAATATCCACAGTTCATCAATCTCCATCTACAAATCTTCTATGCAATCTTATTGTTTTTCCACACGCGGGCTAATCCAGAATTTTTAAAGTAAAGCATACCAAGAGCAAAGCTGAAAAATGGAAATCTCAACTCTGATCACATCGTAATAAATCAGTACTATCTAGCTCAGGTACCTTAATAATTTCGAATGCGATGTAAGCAAATGATAAATGGTTTTGTTTCTTTTTCGTTTACTCACAAAAATGCGTGTTAGAATGATACTGTCGAGTTTAAATTTATCTGAATTGACTATAAATCGCTATATCGAAAAAATAAGTGGTCATTGCAGTGCTCACAATATACATCGCTTATAATGCTATTAATTTCGTTTTACAATTGCTTGCCTCCCATTTTTCTTGCAATTTTTCTTTTTCCAAAGGATCGGGTTGCGTCTCGCTTATGCTCGTCTGCAAAATTAAAGAGGAAATTTGCCACGTTAATTTTCGAAATTGATTTGTGTATGCATACAACCATGAAAATGTTCACTTGTTGGGAAAAAAAAAATCTATTATTACCTTCGATCCATATTTTCGGGGGTCCAGGGCACTGCCAAGATTGGCAGCAAATTTTGATAGTGGACTTGTTAGTGTCTTCAACTGCTTTATAGCATTTTCACTTTGTGAGTTAGGCAGATGTAGTTTCAAGTCTCGATTAGCCGACAAACCACTAGAACAATGATTTTTTAAATTTAAATTCGTGCAACTAAATTTTAATATCCAACCAAGTTACCTTGAAAGGTCTTCACCAAATGTTGAATCACTACTTCTCATATCAGCGAAACTGTGACACATTTTCAACCCATTATTCTTCTCGTATTTGTCGTCAGTTTCTTGGACGTTAATTTCAGGTGTTGCGGGTGATTTGTCCGATATATCTTTTATTTCAAGCATCTCTGGTGGTAGTTTTACGTTATCAGTCACCGAAGAAATTGAGATGCGAGCTACATTTTCTAAGTTTTTATTATTGCTCGGCTTGCGTATCTCTGATTGGTTTTGTGTTTCTGCCATTTCGGCTGCATCGACCATAACAATTCCAACACTTTGTAGGAATGAATTATCGTTATATTTGCTTGAGGACTCGCATACGATAGTCGAATCTATTACACTGTTTTCTGCATTACTGCATATACTGTCATCATGTACCACTTGCACGGTATATTTTGCCGCGGATACCTCGTCGGCCGAAGACACGGTACTATTGCTTGCCGGAATGTTTTTCTTTCCCGTCAAAATTTTCGGATTGAATGTATGACCTAGTTTGGAGAACTGTTCAGCAACATTGCTAACCGCTTTCGATCCAGCTTGTACGAGTTGTGACTCAGATAAATTCCGTTGCATTCCATTTGGAATGTCTAGTGTGTGCGTTCGACTCTTTCTGCGCTTTATCTGGCCACCACTTGTGAATTTGACATGATCATTTCCGCAGTTTTCCAACGCCATTCGAAAACAGTCCACAATAGCAGCCAAAGATTCTTCATATGAAATTTGGGAGAAAAAATAATTACCTTAATCACAAAATGAAGTAAAAAAAATAGCCCATACCTATGATCTCTTCCTGTGTTTTTATAACAACTGCAACGGTGTTGAAGAATCGTAATGATGCTGATCGTAACATGTGATAAAATTGATCGATTCCATCCACGGAATAGCTGATTCGAAGGCAAAAATTTGGTGTTGGGGTAATTTGAAAGATTTTCGAATGCTGGTACCAGCCCAATTCAATTTCTGTGATGTTTTCAAGTGCAACTTTCTCAAATCGAACAACTTTGTCCATATTTGAATCATATTCAGCGATTAAATAGCATTCAGCCGTGAGGAGCAAAATTGTATCAACCTCTGTCTCATTGACGTCTCCCGTACTAAAGAAATGAGTTTAAAATTTCATGAATAAAAATATATGGCTAGAGTACAAGAGTGAGTTGGGAAAAGTAAAATCGCAATTTACTCATACATTGGATCAGCATTAATGAGACCCCATGATCCCATTGGTAATTCAGTTAAACCAAGAAGCATGCGTCGACAGTCTTCAACCAACTGACGTGCATGATCACACGCCTCAGAGGCCTCTGTGACATCTTCTTCAATTAGATTTTGAGTGTCCATATTTAACAATGATTCCGTTGAAACAGGATTCCCAAGCATTACGTCAATTGTATCTTGTCGAAAAGAGTCCTTAAATCGTGCTAGATAGTAGCTATGAACAGAAAAGGTGTCAGGGGAAATATCTTTGAAATTAATATTACGATTCAACAATTGTAGCTTTATATGTTTTTAAACACAATTGACTTGCTTGAGCCACCTTGTTGATTTAAGAATTGATTCAGTCAATTGAAGTTCATTGTTTAATGCTCCATAATGATAAAAATTAGACATTTCAATAGGAGATTCAGCTATTGACGCCAACACTTTGAGAGTTTCATTAAATTGAAGCTCATCTCTTCGCGTAATATTGCCTTGCATCAAATCGATCATGCTCTGACGAAATGTATCATAGAAATTTTGAATTATATAGCTACAAATGATGAATCACGATGTTAGCGAGCATATATATAAGGAATATATTTCAACATCCATAAATCTCCATGTTTTAAATTAATTAAATTTAATGCGTACCGATTAGCTGAATTCATTCCATCTTTGACCAATCCAGCTAAATTTCGTTCTCCCGTTCTCGTATAATCTCCCTAAATCATGAAAACATTCAAAGAAATTAATTCATTTGAAATACTGACAGCGGACGCAACGGTCATTCATCAAAGTTCGATTTAATTCTTTTGCCAAAAATGAACAGTTCAATCTTTTTTTTTAACATGATCACATGAAATATTCATACCTTCAAAGCATTTGTACCGGCATATTGACGGCTAATTATATCTCCGTTATTTGCCCACAGCAACATAAAAGGTATTTTCAATTGATCAGGAACCTGTATACAGATTGCAAAACAGCAAATACAAAACATTCAATGAATCATTGATTTTGTACGAAGGTTTCGGGTCATACATGGACAGAGGAGGGGGTGAACTTATTTCTTCTGGATTGTATAAATCTTTATTTTCTTCAATCCTCAATCAAGTATCTTTTAAGTACATAAACGTACTTAAGAGTACTTGAAAGAATTAAGTCGGTGCTATTCTTACTGTCGGATACTTTTGACGAATACTTCCAATCGATAAATCTCATCAAAGTGCTATAAAAATTCCCTTATACCCAAAAACCATACTCTCAAGCGAGGTTTTAGGCTACTTTGATGGGATCTATCGATTGGAAGTACCCCCGTTGCCCTTTGATCCTCCCCCTCTTTTGAGATAATGCATCTGTAGGAGAATCGATACAGGTTAGGGGATCAGGGGGGTTCGGAAAGAAACGGAGATAGTCTTAATCGATAGATCTCGTTAAAATACCTCAAGCAACATCCACTTTTGGGAGGGTAAATCCATTCCCAAGCCCGCAAATCGTACTCCCGCGAGGAAAACGATTTTTCCCAGAATGATATTTTGTACCCCTCACCCCCGCCCCAATCGCGCATGTATGTTACAGGTTATACTAACTTGTGAATATGGAGGCATCAGTCCCACTTTAACCAGCTGCGATTCCATAACGGCACGGCCCATTGCTGCATCAATTTTAGAAAGAAAAATTGTGAAAAATTTGCTCATGTGGTAACAAGTTGAAGTGAATTTCTGTTGTAATAATTACCAGTTTGAACAACATTTGTACGATCCAAACAATCCATACAATTCACTCGAAAAACCCCATTTTGATTACAAATCGGCCCCTTGGCATCACGCCAGTGAAAGCTCATCTTAACAGCTTCCGGGGCAAGAGCCTCAATCAGCGATGAAACATTCTCGAAACGCATCCCGCGGCTTTTGAACAAACGAAGAAAGTATTTTTTTAAAAAAATAATTCAATGGATGAGGAATGGTTCATTAGTTTATAGCACCCATAACAAGTTGGGATACACTTCAACAATTGAATACAACAGAGAATACTATGGGATATTTTTTATATTCATATGGGATAGAAATATCATTTTAGCACGTTGTGTCAAGCGTAAGGCGTGTACATGTTGAACTCTTCACACTAACGATGAGCTGCGCGAAGCGTGCATACACATGCCTAGTGGACTGCTTCTTTCAATGTGACATATATCGGATACATTTATGCATGTTATCCTTTTCGCTTACCAATATTCATGAAAATCGAACGTGACGTAAATCAGATGATCGTTGTTGTATTTCACTACATGATTTCCATATGCATCAAACATGATTTTCTCCTTGCCACTTTGTTCAACTAGGTTAATTATGCAAATGGATTTGTATATCTTCAATTCCTCATCGAAATGTTGAGCAAATGCAATCTGCGTCTCGTTGTCGTCTCGATCTATACGAGGCGGTGGCCGATATTTGTAGCCAGGTTGACTCCAATAAACCGGAATAGACCCTCGAACTTGAAAGAACGCCATTTGATGTTCACCGAATGATAAAATTTGCTCGGTTTCAACATAATTTGCAACATGTCCATTTTCATCAATACCACGACGTTTGTATCTGTCGAAAAAAGCAAACGAATTATTGTTGCCACTGTGTGGCGAGCATTTTTAATATCATACAGTGGATTTTACCTTGTACCAGCTCGGAAACGTGAACGTCTAGAGACCAGAGCCAAGCTAAAGTGATCATCGCCAATTGCACAGTGTTCCAATTGCACAAATCCTTGGATGACCGGTAGTACCCATGCGTTATCCTTGAATTATGGTATAAGTTGTCGCACATTAATAAGCAAACCGGATATTTATTCCACCAAAATGAATATTGTTAGTACACCTACATTCAACTTTAAAACATCTTTGAGCATATTTTTATTCCAGAAGAATCGGTCGTCATACTCCTGTGCATCTCTACGTTGTAAATTATTCGTAAAATCGGCATCGGGGCAATAATAAAAGCTATCTGAATCATCGAATATTTTGTGAATTTCATCTAATATTTGTTTCTCGATTTTTCGTTGATCTTTAGCAACTCGTTTAGAGCGAATTTGATTGGTAGCCAAAGCAGCCGCTTGCTGCGTAGTTGTTTTTATTGTACTTCCAGCAATTTTGACAGCACCCCACGTTTTGTTCACCAATTGTGAACCATCAAATAAACGTCCCTTCGATGAATTCGTTGTACCTGTATAATTTTTCATCCTGACAAAAGTGTAAACGTTAGTGGCCAGTTTATTTAGTCTCATGTAAATCAGCGAAATACCTGTGTTTTGGACATATAGTCAACTCGCAATCTGGTTCTTCATTGCTCAACATGCAAATACTTTTAATTTTGTACACTAACTGTGCTCCATAAATTGCTCCAACGGAAGCTGACTCTTTGATTATTAATAAAATAGGCGAATCCAATACACCAGGCAGGCTTATCACTCCTATGATTCCATCACATCGTCCTAAACACTCTATGTCATCCACCGAAGATAAGTCCCAGCCTGAAAAATAACATAATGAATGAAAGTTTTTCTGTGTTCATCACTCGTGCGTGTGCATCAATGAAAAATGACAAGAAAATGTAATTTATTCATACATTTAAATGAAAATACATTTTTTATATCATATACGCCCAGTTCTCATATCAATGGGTAATTCTATGGAAATAAATGTATCATACGAATTACCAGCTTTAATCGAGAATTCAGATGTTGTCCGATTCCACCATAATGTTTTCTCATTTTTCACAAAAATGTAATAATTGCTGGTTTGCAATACTTCCATAGTTGTCGGGCTGGCTTTCTGGCTGACTAACTGAAACAAATACCAGAATTTAATTTGATTTAAATATACAAAATCACTAGCTCAAATTCGGATTGGTTTCCATACAGCATTGTTTGACAACCAAAAAAATACACAAAAACATATATGAGCTATTTATTATCAGTCAATATTATTATTGTATAACTGATCTGACAGCTAGCAGCAATAGGCTTTGTCTCGCGCAGTGAATTGAATAGGCGCTGAATGGAAATCAATGGCAATGGCAGCAATGAAGAAAATTGGAGCGAATTGCTTTAGTTTAAAAAACACAATTTTAATGTCTGTGAATTCTGAATGGTTATTATTGATGAAAATCAAAATAAAATGAGACCAGAATAAATGTAGTAAAATGAACGAATAATATGGAACATTCAATCGAAATAGGCTTTTTTTGGAAGAGAGACATTTTTATTTGCGTGTCATTTCATTGAAGGACTTTTAACATAATTTCTACATTTTTTGACAGGTAGACTTCTCGAATCTTCATATTATTTTTTCTCTATTGTAATCACTATATAGTAAATCATACATACGAGGATTATATTGAAGAAGTAAACGAAAAAAAAAATATTTCAGTTGAAGTTGCGATCTGCGCCAATAACTAAAATTTGTATCGAAGTGCTTCGGATTAGTTGAAATGTCCCAAACTAAGTCGTGTCGTGGTGTTACACGCGTCCTGGCCAAATTGGAAGAGTCTGTGCGATCGGGTAAATATTACGAGGCCCATCAGAAGTATCGAACATTATATTTTCGCTACTTGTCGCAAAAACGATTCGACGAATGTTTAGAACTTTTGTACGATGGATCACTACGGCTGTTAGAGAATGACCAATATAGTAGCGGTGCTGACTTGGGTTTGTTGGTGGTTGATACGTTAGAAAAGACAACAGTGAACGACTCAGAATTTTGGATTCACCGACTGGGCAAATTATTGGGAAAGATTCCATCTAATTTAGTTGAACGTGAGACTTTGCTTGTAAGTAAGCGATTCGCAAATTCAAATGCAATAAGCAAATGTACGATTGGAAATGTTGATAAAATTCATTTTTGTTTGTATATCATTTTACGTATTATCGTTTATTCGTATACAGGTTAAATCAGTGAAATGGAGTAGCGAAATTTCAAAAAATAAAATTGGCCATCCGACAGGTAAGAATAGATCGTAGATCTTTGAGTATCAAATAGCTATCAGAAATTATTAGAAAGCAAGAAGGTACAGCTTGCACATAAAATCTTGATTGGAAAGCATTCCAAAAACTGTGAATATTGAAACGGACGGACTCAACATTCAACAATCAACAGTGTGATGTATTTCAACATTGTTGTCGCAGGCGCTTATGATTGGAGGCGAATAATAAAATAATTAATAATAAATTAATTTTCTTTGTGATCATCCCCTAGGCCATCCGACAATGCACAAGGTGATTGCGCAGTTAATGTGGAGTGAAGGCAATTTGGAGCAAGCTCGTCATCATTTCTTACTCTCAAAAGATGGCAACGGTTGTGGTCAAATGTTAATCGAATTGAGTCAAACTAAAGGCTATCCGAAAGAGATCGACTTATTCATAGCTCAGGTTGTGTTGCAACAATTATGTCTCAAAGAAATTACATCAGCAGCTGAAACATTTCACACATACATTAAGTTTCATCCAAAAATTAGTCGAACGGATCCACCATTTGTGATGCCCTTGCTGAACTTCGTATTTTTCCTACTGAAAATTATTGAAAGCCGAAAATTGGCGATATTCAAGAAACTGTGCGAATTATACAAACCATCGTTAGACCGTGATCCATCTTATGAAAAGTATTTAGAGAAAATCGGAGTCATATTTTTCGGCGCACCAACTCCACCGCAACGAGCAAATAATGGGATATTCGGTGATTTGATAAATCAACTATTTCAAGGCCTCGAGGAGGAGGACGACGACGAAAATCCAACCTCTTCATCAGTTGAAGCCGATTTAGATTAGGACTTTCTTTCGAATTGTGACGAAAATAACACATTAATGTCAAAAAATGTATTCTTCAATAAAACTGAATCGTGGATAAGCTGAAGCTAAAATGGTTGTCTCGTGTATTTTGTACATTCTGTCAACTACTATACAGTATGTATTGGTCACAAATTGATCTATTCATTTTATATTGAATATCGATGAAACAGAGCAACTTGGATGAAACGAAACAAAACATATATCCAAAACATATGGTTGTTGCTGGAAAGCTCTCAACAAAAATGAAACAATTTATATTTTTAACCCACAGTTAACATGCGATAATAAAAAAATGTAAAATGAATCATCAATCTGGGGTTGTGCTTTGATTTGCTTATTTCTCAGTAAGTTTTCATATCACACCTTTAATCGATTATCGCCATAATCAAATTTCATGAAGTATTAAAACCAGCAAGTGGGGATACGTGGCAAAATTGGCATGAAATATAATCTATTTCCATAAAAGTGAACAAATGTTACAAATGTGGTTATGTTGAAAAACTCTCAAATGAAAGAAAGTATGCACAAATTTCCATAATTTCAATGAAGTTGATAGTAGTAGGCACATCATTCATCTGTTAATTCTACGTAACTAACATCCAAAATACAAAACACAGAGCGACACATCGGACAAGTGCAACGTTGTTGCAGCCAAATATCTTTTTCATGCTGGTTTTGTCTCGATGCGAACCATTTTGCCATACATTCGATACACCACATTGGGCGACAGTAGCAATTACCGCAGTGTGTATGCTCGCTACCAGCCACTAGTTCATCTGTACAATTTTTTTGCAGTTTTACATTTGGTGGAGCGCTTTGACAGGCAAAACATTGGTCCGTTATCTGCGAGAAAAATAGAGATTGAGTGATGTTTATACAATATTAAATTTGCATATTGATCAAATAAGGATACCTCGTTCGTCTTGTATGTTGGATTCAGACGAATTTGCTGTTTGAACACTTCGATAAATCTATCTATAACACTTCGATTAAATTGAACTCCATCTAATATGGCAATCGGCCTGGTAATTCGATCCTGCAAAGTTTTGAAGTCCAGTGCATTGATCCGGATTATAAATTCCGAGACTCCCGGTCGCGTTGGCTTCACCCTGATATTCACGAATTGTATCGTTTCCGTCGAAGCTTCGCTCAAGACGTGTGAGTCACTCTACAAATGTACATTTCTGATCAGAAAAATTGTTCAACATTTACTACGTTTTTTTTTCTATTCATTTTAACCAAAGTTTCATTATCTTACTCGAATTGCGATAAGTGCCGTGTCGCTTTGGTGGGCACAATTCACTGAATAATGACCAACCTTCATGATCCAATTTGCTGTTGCGACCACTGAATGTACTGCACTAGTTTTCATGCATATTTTGTCATCACTGCAAAAGAGAGCATTATACAGCAAATTAAATATTTTCTGAACAATTCGTGGCATAGCTATAGCTTTTAATGATATTTTAGAAAGAAAAAAATCCGTTTTATTGAAAATTACAAATGAAATAATGCAAATATGTATACCGTCTGTATTCTGTATTGATGTCGATAGCTGCTTGCTGCCCGTTTCCATATTTCCGCAGATTTTGTATAATCGGATGCATCGCATAGTTATTTTTCCACCAATAATAAATGATACCAGCCGAGATTATGGGCAAAACGATTGCAAACAAAATAAACGAATTCCAAAGAATAAATTTTGGAAAGGAGCGTACATCGTACTCAATCAAATCACCAAACTTGAGGTGATAGCAAACACAATACAACGTCGGCAGGATTGTATGAATGAACAGTGTCAAACATGTTCGCCTCAATTGATATTGTACAAATTCAATTTCGATAGTGCCGAGGAATGTGCCAAAGATATTATTTATCGTCAGACCGATTGACTCAAATTCTGTCGGTGGGTAAATAATTCCGAATGCAAACAAAGCAAAAACTAAACTAAAAACAAATTCTGCCTCTTGCATGTTTGTTTTTAACTACCGCTGCTGCTGATGACATCGACGGCCATCTGTACTGTCATTTCTAGATGGCAGCATCTCATATCTACACAAACGCCTTTATTTAGATAATTTTTTTTTTTACATATTCAAATTTAATTTCATATAAATATTAGAGTATGCATTGTGTGTTTTTTTTTTCTTTGAGCAATTTTTGCTGCACACGTAAGTACAAATTAATCTGATGCGGAGAGGTCAAGCATATCAAACCAGTCGTGTCATCTCCAGATTTTACATGTGTTATCTTTAGATGCCGTTAAAATGGCATTTCCTACAGATTGTTTTGATAAAACCAATTTTTCATCTTGCATTACAAACTTCATTTCATCAAGTCCGAATTTTGTATTTTACCTGGATAACTAAATTCGCAAGAAATCACTTCGTCTGTGTGCCCACTTAAGACTTGTGAGCATATACCGGTTTCAGTAAACCACACTCGGGCTGTTTTATCAGCTGATGCGGTGAGCACCAAATTCCCAGCAGGATTAAATCTTACCTTTATCATTAGGGGAAAAAATCAATTTTCAAACTAAAAAAGATCAACGAAAAAACATACACACCCGTGACACTTCAGCTTCATGTCCAGACATTGTAGAAATTAAATGAAAATCGTCTTTTACACTCCATATTTTGGAGCTGTGATCATTACTGCACGTAGCCAATGATGTGCCAGTGTAATTGAAGCAAATGTCAAGTACTTCATCGTTGTGACCATCAATAACATGGCATAACGAACTTATTCCCCCTCGGATATCCCAGACACGTGCCGTTGCGTCGATTGAGCCAGTTGCTATGAGCGAGTGATCATAATTCCAAATACAATTACTGAGTTCTGCCATATGTCCTTCCAGCCGCATGATCAAGCTGTACATTGGAGAGGATATTTTAATGACGAACAGTTTTCGTTTTTTTTCCTCACATTATATTACTCTTTTGTTCTTAAATCCCACAAGTATGCATTTGAATCGAATGATCCCGTTAAAATTATATTTTCGTTCTTGTGAAAATGGGCAGCAATAACTTCTCCACCATGGTTCAAAAAGGAATGAATTTCTATGCCAGTTTCAATATCGTACACCCTAGCGGTTGAATCCATCGATGCGGTCACCAATAGCGTTGATAATTGATTGAACTCCGATGCAACAACTTCTGCAGTATGTCCATGAAATGTTTGCAAGCAAGTGCCATTCGAAGTCGCCCATAATTTTGAAGTTTTATCAAATGAAGTGGTCGAAATTTTATCGCTGTTGGAAATATGCTTGAGATAATTGTTCGTTTTTAAATTTTCAAACATTTTCTTTCTGATTTACCAAGCCGGATAATTATATTGAACGGCAAAAACAGCATTTTTGTGCCCTTGAAGTACGTTTAGCTCCGTTCCAGTTTCAACATTCCATAATCTGGCCGTTCTATCATAACTTCCTATAACACAACTAGTTTTATTTTCGTTTTACTATATTAATTACCAATTTGGGTCATCAATTTTTATGAGAGTTTCATCATCTATACCTGCTCCCTTCTTTATTGAAAGCAACATTCGTGAGTGGGAATAGATTCGTTTTCAATGATTTGAAATGGTAGAATTTATTTTTGACCGGTAGATGTAATTTTTTCTGCAGTTTGCGCAGTGATGTTCTCAACTCTGGTAAGTATTCTTCGCATAATAGCACTTCGTTTGCACATATATCTACAGCCTTTTGCTCTATATTTGTGCTGATGATAAAGTCAAAATAAATAACAAAGGAAAAGGAACGAATATCCGAAAGTGATTTACATTTTATGAAAATTGTACCTGATTCTCAAATCAAGACAGTCTATCATTTTGATGTACTCTACTTGTCCATTTGAAAAAGATAATCCAATTCCTAAAATTAAAACGCAGTTTATTTGTTTTTCCTTCTTCTTTTTTCAAAACTCGAACAAATTTAAACCTGGTGGATAATATCTCAAATAAATTCGATTGAGTTCCATGTTGTTTGAATAACGTTTGAAAAGACCCACAGCTGATATGAGTTTGATCGATATTGTGCGTGGTTCAAGTTCATACAATGTCATTAAACTCATTCATTTTTCGTTTGTATTTCTTTGTATACAAGTCAGCTGTCAACTTTAATGCTTACCGGAGCGGAGTTCTAAAGTTGAAGTCTTTCTTTTTGTTATTATCGAGTAAACGAACGAATTGTGTTTAAATGAATACAATGATATTGAGAAAATATTGCATTTAATTCCACCAATTATATTGGAAATACGGTCGCAAGCGATGGCTACATTCCATTGGCAAGACAATTTGAGTTCAACTGCCTTCACGCCGCGCGATTTTCAAGTTGAACTGCTAGCAGCTGCCAGTGAACAAAACATCATTATTTGTTTGGGGCACAATTCATCAAAGGAATTTATTGCGCTAAAATTGATTCTTGAAAAAAGTTACGAACTTCGTAATCACAACAATGGAAAAAATAAAAAATGTACACTCATTTTGACAGCCACTTCATCGGGCGGCGAATCAATATACAACCTAATTTACCACTTGACCGATTTGAAAGTGCTCAACGCTAACGCAGTATTGGACATAGTGGATTGGCGAAAACATATTCAAGAATTTCAAGTGATTATATTGGATATTACAAAGTGTTTAAATGGCGTAAGCATAGGTGCGGTGGAATTTTCGCTCATTAACTTAATTGTAATCGAAGACTGCCACAAAAACTATAACAACAATGAACTGGTTGAATTGTTGGAGCACATTCGGAAGAGTGAGCAAAAACCAAAAATCCTAGGCCTGGCTGGTCCACTACATAGCGCCGGATGCACAACTGATCAATTAGCATTTCATTTGGAAATGCTAGAAAAGACTATACAATGCAAAGCTGAAACTGCCAGCGATATTGTTACTGTTTTAAGGTATGCCAAGCTAGCTAATGATATTTGTATTGAACTAAGAAGCAAATTCTCATTTCAGATACTGCACCAAACCAACTGAATTGATAGTTCAAAATTTGCCTCCAAAAGACTGTGATGTATCCGCGATTATAAGGGATCTTGTATTGACCAAAAAATACTTTTTGCTCGAGCATCGCTACGATCCGTTTGAAATTTATAGTGATGAGTTTGAAGACGAATTGAAAGCCATTCCAGATCCAAAAAAGGAACCCATTGAATGTCTTGACCAATTGTTGAGCGTTTTAGATGAATTTGGGCCATGGTGCGCGGATCGTGCTGCACTCAATTTGATTGCTAAAATTGAAAAGTCGAAAATCAAAACTCCGTATGAACGACACTACCTATTACTTTGTCTTGTATCGACGACTCTCATACAAATTCGTGCATTTTGTGAACAAGTCTTTCAACGCATTCCAAATGATAAAGAATGCATTGAGGCGTACTCCAGTCCGAAGGCCTTACGATTATTGGAAATTCTTCGACAATTCAAGCCAGAAAAACTGTTAGAAGAGCCGAACCTAAAACTAAACTCCATAGCTGCCATTGAAACTTCTACTGAAAAAATCGATCCTATATCGAAATGTGTCGGGAATGAGTTGAAAAAAATATCTACCCAGACATATGGCAAAGATGACGGACGAGATTGTGGGAAGATGGTCGATGGGAAACCTTTCAAAAATACCATAATTACCAAGACAGTTACGAGAACCGGTGTACATGGTGGCAAGAAGGGGAAAGGTAATTTCATGCGACCACCACGTGTATACAACCATAACCATCAGAACGACCCAAATTCTCTGTGTGGTTTATTGCTTTGTAATTCGATGTTTTCCGCTAAAATTCTGTTCAGCTTTTTATCAGAGATGACAAAAAACGATCCAGACCTCGAATACCTGTCCGTGCAATACACGGGCGATAGGTTAGCCGATCCGGTTAGAGAAAGTAAACAGTTTGAAAATGAGCATCGGAAGCAGGAAGAGGTTTTAAAACGATTTCGAATGCATTCGTGTAATTTATTGATTGGTACATCGGTGCTTGAAGAAGGTATTGAACTTCCAAAATGCAATTTAGTTATAAGATGGAACTTACCGACAACATACCGTTCGTACGTTCAATGCAAAGGGAGAGCTCGAGCACAAAGAGCATTCCACATAATAATGGTTTCAGCGAGCACAAATACACATCATAACATTTGCAACGAATTTCTTTCGAGTAAAAATCATAAAGCACTTTGTCAACCAAATCATAATGACACAATGCAATGTTTCGATGCAGCAGAAGTAAGAGAATCACCTGAAAACCACCCAAAACGGGTATTTGAAAACAATCACGATGCTGATGATATTCAGAGATCTGAGGAAGATGTGAAACAACAGGCATTGATTGCCAAGAATTTCGACACCATGCAAAATGAGACCGAAGACATCGTCAAATTACTGGCTCAATATATGCAAATCGAACAAATTCTGTTGAAAAAATGTAGTAATCAAGAACCGTCGCTTCAAGAGCTCGCTGAAGCCGATTTGTACACACCATTTATAAAGCCATATAAACCGATAAAATCCATCGATCCAAACACGGCATTTGTAAGTTTGGCAACGGCTGTGGTTCTAGTTAATAAATATTGCGCAAAGTTACCCAGTGATACATTTACAAAACTGACCCCATTGTGGCGATGCTGTAAGACTTATCGCGGAAATAAGGCATATTATCAATACACTGTTCGATTACCAATAAATTCACCCGTTAAACAGGACATTTATGTAAGTATAAAATACTTTGTTCACTTTATAGGAACATCTAAACAGATCAAACAACACAATCATTTTATAGGGTCTTCCAATGCCAAGCAAAGTGTTAGCACGACGGATGGTGGCATTAATTTGTTGTAAAATTTTACACCAATCTGGAGAATTGGACGATTGCTTGCAGCCAATTGGTAAAGAAGGTTTCCGAGCTTCTGAGCCTGACTGGAATAATTTCGAGCTTGAAAAAGAAGACGCAGACATTGTGAATGAGAACCTAGACCCGCGTCCAGGCACTACACGTCGACGTCAATATTACTACAAAAGAGTGAGTAATAAAAGACAAATTTTAATTTTATTCAATGTTTAAACATATATGCATTCATATGTTATATATAACCATTTTTTTTTTCTTCAAAAAACTCTATAGATTGCATCGGTTCTTTCAAATTGTCGGCCTACGATTGGAGTTGCATGTAAATTATATTTCATCAAAATGGTTCTAGAGTGTCCGATACCAGAAGAGCAAAATACACGTGGCAGGAAGATTTATGCACCAGAAGATGCGGTTCAGGGATTCGGTCTACTTACTTTGAAGCACATACCCAAGCTCGGTTCGTTTTCCATATTTACGAGATCGGGTGAAGTGCGAGTTTCACTGGAATTGGCCAACGATAATATCATAATCAATGAAGACAAATTCGTAAAAATCAATGTATTCCTCAAATATCTATTTGCAAATGTACTACGCTTGCAGAAATATTTAATGTTTTTTGATGCAAATGCAACAGAAAATAGTTTTTTCGTTGTACCAACCGTCAAAGGTGCAAATGATATGATGGTAAATGTGGACTGGACATTTTTAGAATTGATTGCGGAGAAATGTGATCAAATGCCGCAAGAAGTACCGGAGTCGTTACGCAAAACACAAAAGTTTGATCGTGAGAAATTCCGCGATGCTGTCGTCATGCCATGGTATCGAAACCAAGACCAACCGCAATATTTTTATGTAGCCGAAATTTGTGACTACCTATCGCCAGAGAGTTCATTCCCCGGCGACAGCTATGCTACATTTAAAGAGTACTATTTCCGAAAATACAATATTATCATACAGAATTGTTCACAGCCATTACTAGATGTTGATCATACCAGTGCACGTTTGAATTTTCTCACACCGCGTTATGTAAACCGTAAAGGAGTTGCTTTACCGACGAGCTCTGAAGAAACGAAACGCGCTAAACGCGAAAATCTTGAGCAAAAACAAATTCTAGTGCCTGAGCTATGCACAATTCATCCATTTCCGGCGTCTTTATGGCGAATTGCTGTGTGTTTACCATGCGTCCTCTACCGCATCAATGCGTTACTGCTGGCGGATGAAATTCGTATCGAAGTAGCCGACGACATCAATTTAGGGAAGAGCTGTATCATTGACGATAACGAATTCGATTGGCCAGTATTGGACTTTGGCTGGAAACTAGCTGATGTTCTGCGGCGTGCAAAAGATGCAAACAAAACCAAAGAAGCGAAAAAGTCCATCAGTGAAGGTACAGTCAAAACTAAAACTGATTCGGGTTGCTGTGATGTGAAAGTTGAAAATGAGGAAAACGTTGTGAAGCCCTCAAATACTATGCCACAAGATGCAGTACAAGACTCCAAATTGGAACTATTGAAAGGTGTTGAAAATAAATTGGAGGTAATTAATGAAATTTGTTTGTTAGTATTTTACAAAATGCCCTATCAAATGCCGTATTGTAATCTGTATTTTATATGTATTCTTGCATAGAACGAGTGCATGATGGAAATTGGAACGTGGTCAAATGCAATGGCTGAAGACATCATCGAATTAAATGGCGGCAGTAACTCTAGCGAGGATGAATGGAACAGTTTATTGCCATCCAATATAAGTATTTGTTCACGGAATAAATGTAAGTGCAAATGCTCCTTAATGGAATGTACATCAATTTTAAAAATATTAAAAACTTGTTTAAAACTTTTCTTCATTTCGAACAGTGAACATTCGATACGGCTCACCAACATCTTGGGACATCCCAAAAGCAAAGCACATGACCGGTCCAAAACCAGTAGGCTCAGAATCGGAATTGTCTTATTCAGATCAGTCTGATGATGATGAGGATTTCTTCTATCATACAGATGGTTCCGATGATGATAACGAAGGTTTGAATATTGAATTCAAATCGGATAATTTGGCTGAGGCAATCGAAACGGAAGAGGAGATTTTGAAACGACAACGAAAAATCGAAATTATCAATGGCATCAACGCAAACGAGAAATCCTATCAAAGTACGAAAAACATTGGAAGTGGATACGATTGTGTCATAAATCGGTCCGACTTACAAGTCTGTACATCATTGCAATTGCATCAAATGGAATTTCAGCGGTCAGTATGTGAGTTTGAGGAAAAAATTCGGTCATCGAGCACTTTGATCAAATATAATGAACCAATTAGGATAACGAAAAAGTCATCGAATCTTGCTGTCCGAGATGATTCCCTTTCCGAAGATTTTAGGCGGCTAGAAAATATTTTTTCATTTATCGACCAATCCACTTTAAGACAATTTATTGAAGAAAATAACTGCTTTGATGATGACGGAGCTATCAGGCTAACCATCGACGATGTATACAGTTTGCACAAGATATATTTCGAAAGTCATCAAACCGAACGATACACTGTCGAAGGTGTTGGTAGTGTATTTGATGCATTCAATGATCACAATTTGATGAAAACTGAAAGCGATGGTACAATCAGCTATGAATTGCATCGGGATGAATTTTTAAAAGATCGAACGATTGTCAGGGAAAAAATTACCGAAGCAACCGAAATATGTAATAATATACCCGATACGGAAGATCTTGATCGGGAAAAATGCTTCAGCTTCGATCGACAACCAAATCTCACTGATCATCCGGGACCAAGTCCAAGTATCATATTGCAAGCACTAACAATGTCAAACGCAAACGATGGCATTAATTTGGAGCGTTTAGAAACAATTGGAGATTCATTTCTAAAATATGCAATCACAACATATTTATATTGCACATATGAAAATGTGCACGAAGGCAAACTCAGTCATTTGCGGTCGCGACAGGTGTCAAATTTGAATTTATATCGCTTGGGTAGACGTAAAATGCTCGGTGAACGAATGATTGCCACCAAGTTCGAGCCGCATGATAATTGGTTACCTCCGTGCTATTACGTACCAAAGGATTTAGAAAAAGCACTTATCGAAGCTAAAATACCAGCTTGTTACTGGGAAGATGCACGACTACTCGATGTGAAAGAACTGAGCGTGGAGGAAATATGTCAAATGCTAAAAAAGAGGATATTTGGAGGCGATTGGCAAGCTGGTGATGATGACAACGATAACGAGGACGAGACAGATGGTGAGTGTTTTTCTCACCAATTAATTATTTGGTTTATCCTGTTTTCACATAAAAAAAACATTTTTGTATGTCGTCAATATATAATGAATGAAACACAGAATATCATTCCAGATTGAGTGGAATTTTAAGTTTATGTATAAAGCACCAATTAGAATATTGTTTCTTATCGTAATAGACTCTTCTAAAGGTCAGGTGCTCATGGAAAATGAGGGTGTGGCGTGTAATATATATGATAACGAAGTTGAAACTATGGAAGATAATAATGAGCTGCATGGCATGATGAACCGCCCTGATGAATTCCCATGTTTCATTCCATATAATTTGGTAACACAGCATAGTATTCCGGATAAATCGATAGCCGACTGTGTGGAAGCATTGATCGGGTCTAACTTAATTGAGTGTGGTCCACGTGGTGCTCTTCTCTTTATGGCATGGTTGGGTATTCGAGTACTGCCATGGAAAGAAGTGGTTTATGATGAGACAAACAAAAAGCATATTCCAGGAAGTACAAAACCATTCGAACGTGATGGAGTCAGGTATCAAACGGTGTATGGATACTGGGCGGCTCCAAAATCACCATTACTTCATTTTGCACCCAATCCATACGAAACGCTCGAATTACTTCTTGACGGTTATTCGGATTTCGAAGCTCACATTGGTTACACTTTTAATGATCGATCGTATTTACTGCAAGCGATGACTCACGCATCGTATTCACAAAATCGACTAACCGATTGTTATCAACGGCTTGAGTTTTTGGGTGATGCGGTTCTTGATTATCTTATCACACGCCATCTATACGAAGATCCGCGTCAACACTCACCGGGAGCTTTAACCGATCTTCGTTCTGCTCTAGTCAACAATACGATTTTTGCATCGCTAGCTGTTCGACATGGGTTCCATAAATACTTTCGACATTTGTCGCCCGGACTTAATGATGTTATAGATCGTTTTGTTCGAATTCAAGTTGAAAACAATCATAGCATCAGCGAAGAGGTAGATATTTTGTCCTAAGACCGAAAATCTTCACAATTGTCATATCAATTAAAAAAAAATGTTTTTGAATATTTCCCTTTTCAGTTTTATCTTATATCGGAAGAGGAATGTGATGAAGCGGAAGATGTTGAAGTGCCAAAAGCTTTGGGTGATATTTTTGAATCAGTGGCTGGTGCAATATTTTTAGATTCAAACATGTCATTAGACATGGTGTGGAAGGTCGGTGAAAATGTCCATTTCCGTATGTTTTGTGATAGGTTTGATCGCTTTTTCTTCAAATATTCTTGTTTTTAGATTTACAGTAATATGATGCAGCCAGAAATAGACCAATTCAGCAACTCGGTGCCAAAATCCCCAATACGTGAATTACTGGAGCTGGAGCCGGAAACAGCTAAATTTGGGTATGTTATATACGTACATTCGAATCATATATGTATTACAATTGATTCAGGCATATTATTAGCCATATAGTTTCTCGCATAAAAAATGTATCATATTTATTTCGAATATATAGAAAACCAGAAAAACTGGCAGATGGACGACGTGTCAGAGTTACGGTTGATGTATTTGGCAAAGGTACGTACCGTGGAATCGGTCGAAATTATCGAATTGCCAAATGCACGGCAGCCAAATGCGCTCTACGTCAGCTCAAAAAACAAGGGTTGATCAATCGAAAGCGGGCTGAATAAAAAAAAATGCACAACTTTTTTCTTATGAACGACTGATGTTTTATGAATAAAAATTTTGTAATTCGCTAAAAAAAATGAACGTATTTCTTTTCTTTGTTTCCTTTCGCCTAAGTAGCATTTGCAACAATTAGAAAAAACCCATTGTTTAGAAGTGTCAAAAATATGTCGAGTTCAAATCATTTATTTTGTCAAATTTTTGTTTTTTCGCACATCAATAACTACTTGATATAGATTAACAGTGAAAAAGACAAAATATTAAGAAGATGGAAATGAAAATGCTTTTTGAAGCATTGCGATCTGACGTACGATTTAGGTTATACAGGCGTTCAAATGTTGCCCGCCCACAGGTGGTATGCACTAGAGGGTTGAATAGGAGATTTCTTCGATGAAAAAAATACGGTCGGATATTTAAAAAAATAATTATTTTATTGCTCTAGGTTTTACAATATAGAATCGACTTTCAAATTTTATCTAAAGCATTGCACCGGTTTGCACGACACATACGATGCAAAGAAGGGTGAGTTTTTTTTGCAGTCCTGCTGAGTAAGAAAATCCTCATATCCGTATCTCAAAAACTGTAACGGTAAAAATCGTTATTTCTTCTTGTGCTGAATGAAGTACTTCAAATTGTCTATTGATTTTTCTGAATAGGAGATGATTTACAGAATTTAAGATGACGCAACGAATTGAGTTGTTCTTTGAGCATGCTTCAAAAGCAATAACATTGATGAATTCATCAAAATTGTAAATTAACATTAACAACAAATGATAGGTTAAAAATGAAGTTATAAGAATTAATTTTATACTCTTTAACGGATTCAAAATGAGTTGTATGACGTTTTTTTTAAACAATATGACAATTTTGGATTTCCTTCTGATCGGAAAATTTGTTTATATCCCGCTTTTTCTTAATACAATTTTTGTAAAGAATTTTTCTGTTCTTTTTTCTTTCTTTTTTCAACAAAAAAAAATGTACCGAATCTCACATATGGTAGTCTAAAATGAAAAATTTACTTTAATTCTGTAATCGAAAACAATTCAAAGTGACAACAAACAGATTGTTATTACATCGATTGAATGCACGATACTCACAACTCAGGATGGCCGAGCGGTCTAAGGCGCTGGATGATAAGCATATGCAAGAAAAATATTTATCATTCGCTGAAGTTGATATGTTTTAATTTCATAATTTTTTTTTCGAAACGTTACGCATTTGGGAACTGTAAAAAAAAAAACATTTGTCAGGAGCGAGATTCGAACTCGCGCTCTTTCGAACTGGTGCCTAAAACCAGCGCCTTAACCGCTCGGCCATCCTGACCTATGAGTGTCGTGCATGAAAATGGTGTATTTTTCGAGTGGACCGAAGACACAAACACATAAACAAGCAAATCAGCCATCCCGCGCTGGTTTTAGGATGAATCATTCGCGAAAACACCAGTTCGAAAGACTGCGAGTTCGAATCTCGCTCCTGACAAATGTTTTTTTACACTCCCCAAATGCGAACGGGTTTGAAAAAAATTATGAAATTAAAATATATCAACTTCAGCAAATGATAAATATTTTTTTGCAGATGCTCATTTGAAGAAATATCAGTGAAAAAAAATGTGTTGTCTCGAGACTCAAACTTCAGTTCATCAGAAACGCTACTATTCAATACAAGACAGAACAACTTCACAATGACTTTTTACTATGGTGGCTGGTCAACAATGGAGAAATGTAATTCAACGAAAACTTGCCTTTCACGCGCCTTCGAGCCAGTCTTTTAGTCAGTCACAAAACACTTCCCCCCTAAAACCATAAGCAACATTGAAATTTGAAAGTTTATTCAAGTAGAGCGCTCAAGAACAATTTCTTACGTGGTTTGTAGCCTCGTGCTGAATGGAAATTATGCATATTTCCTAATTATGATATTCATTGAATGCCATCCATCCGACTCTTTGTGTGCTAGATATCTGTGTCAAAAAAAGATGACGACAAAACACTAAATCAGAGTTATTTAATTTTTATGGAAAAAAAACTTGTTTTCGAAAAGTAACCAGATTTGAACATCATATTTGTCTTTCGAGGTCAAGAAAACCGAAAGTTAAATAATCCATACCACACGTAAAACCACTTTCATTTTCTACGTGAATCCAGTTTTGCGAACTATTGTGATCGAAATTATAATAACAGTTGATTACTATTTAAATGTTGCTGTCGGCAAAATTCATATGTATGTGTACGTATTCCATGATTGCTATTCTTTGTCTAGCTGCTGGCAGTCACAATGCTAGCATTGCTCGGACATGTTTGTGTATGTGAGTGTGGCTTAAAAAAATACCATTCCATTCCACTTGATTATGACTTGAACGCATCCCTTCTCTGTGACCGGCTCTGTAGCTGTAGCTGTGTCTGTATTTGTAACTGGCGCGCGATTGTGGCGACAACGACTTTCCGATATTCGTAGTCGAAAATGTCAAACGATATGTCATTTTTAAACAAAACACACGTATTCTACGCCGGAGACTACATACAGTTTGGCAATGTGTTGTGTAGAAGGAATTAAAAACCGAATGAAACAGATGTAAAAAATATAAACGAAACCAGTCGGCCGCATAGAGTACAACAACCACGTATACAACCATACACGTTTGCGAGAAAGAAAAAAACAAGATACACCACTGAAAGAATAGTCAATGATTTTTTTTTATAAACATTCACACACTTTTTCACATCTTTTTAAATGATAAAGTATCGAGTGTTATTTTATATCAAACAGTTTACACTTTCACTTGGTGTTGGATGGATGTTAGAAAATCGCTAGCTTCTGTTAACGCTTAACTAACTGTGTTCAGTGGTGATTAATTTGGTGTAATTGTTTTTCTCTACAAATTCATTAAACCGACTAGACAATTAATTGTTCGACACCAACAACGACGAAATTTTGCTATCCATCAATATGACTGCAATTGAAACACTTCGTAAACACCTGGAAAAATATGGACAAGAGCATTTAATTAAATTTTGGGACGAGATTGACGACGAGCAGCGACGTCAATTGAAGCAAGAAATCGACGAACTGAACTTCAGTGAACTGCAATCATTTTTTGAACGTGTCACTAAATCGAATGAAAGTGAAAATGAGGAAAAGTTGGACGATAAATTGCAGCCTATTGAAGAATCACAATTCCTTTCGATTCGACGAACTTCGCCATTTTTAATTAAGAAATATGAAATGGAAGGGCTATCGCACATTGCCGCAGGTCATGTAGGCGTTTTGCTAATGGCTGGTGGCCAAGGTACTCGATTGGGTTTCTCACATCCAAAAGGAATGTATGATGTTGGTTTACCATCCAAGAAAAGTCTTTTCCAAATACAAGCCGAACGAATCCGAACTCTGCAGCGTCTCGCAACGCAGCAAACCGGCAAAACTGACGGCCGCATCACCTGGTACATAATGACCAGCGAACACACAATGGAGCCAACGAAAGCATTTTTTGAGCAACACAACTACTTTGGATTAAATGCTAGCGATGTGATTATGTTCGAGCAGGGCAGTTTGCCCTGTTTCGGTTTTGATGGCAAAATTTTATTGAATGAAAAGCATGTTATTTCAAAGGCACCAGATGGGAATGGCGGTATTTACCGTGCCTTAAAGTCTCAAGGTATTTTAAATGATATGGAGCGTCGAGGAGTTTTATATTTGCATGCACATAGTGTAGACAATATTTTGATAAAGGTTGCTGATCCAGTATTCATCGGTTACTGTGTGCAACAGGAAGCCGATTGTGCGGCCAAGGTTGTTGAGAAATCACAGCCCAACGAAGCAGTGGGAGTTATTTGTGTTGTAGATGGTAAATATCAAGTCGTTGAATATAGCGAAATTTCAACAAAAACCTCGGAGCTACGTAATTTAGACGGTCGATTGACATTTAACGCCGGAAATATATGCAATCATTTCTTTAGCACTGAATTCTTAAATAAAATTGGCAATAAATTTGAAAAAAGTTTGAAATTGCACGTTGCCAAAAAGAAGATTCCATTTATCGACAATGCTGGCAAACGGTGCACACCAGAAAAACCGAATGGCATTAAAATAGAAAAATTCGTTTTTGATGTATTTGAATTTGCTGAAAAGTTTGTTGTATTGGCAGTCGAACGTGAAGAAGAGTTTAGCCCATTGAAAAATGCGGACAGTGCGGGGAAAGAATGTGCGACAACTGCCCGCAAAGACATTTATCGATGCCATAAAAAGTTAATCGAAGCAGCTGGTGGAAACGTCGACGGTGATGGTGTTTGCGAAATATCATCACTGCTATCGTATAGCGGTGAAGGACTTAAAGAAATTGTCAATGGACAAACTTTCACCCCTCCAATTTATTTGAAAAGCAATGAAGAGGTGCACAAAACAACCAATGGATACGGACACTAATTCCACTAACACCAACTACTTAATCAAACCTATACAGAATTAAACACGTAAACTTTTTTTTCCACCGATGTTTTTCTCTTCCTTTATTGCATTTGAATTAATTCCCAAATTTATTCGTGCGACCAACATTTTAATGTCAAATCTATCTCGATATCGCAGATAAAAAAACTTATTGAAACATTCTATGATGCGGCCACAAATTGTACATATTTTTTTGTTAGTATCATTTTTGTGACCGTTCTTTTACGAAAAAATTTTAAAAAGATAATAGTAATTAGCATTGAAATTTCCAAGTATTTGAGGACACATATGTTGTATGTATTTGTCATCGTAGTTCTAATTTCTTTGTAACTTCGTGTTACAACTCTGTTTTTTTTTTACTTAAATTTGTATAATATCATTTATTCAATAATATGTTATAAACGAAACGAGTTGTCTTTCCTTTCCATTATTATAAGAGAAGTTGGACTGATTTTGATTAAATAAAAATAATTATTCGTTGTTCACTTTAGCTGCTGAATGGTAAAAAGAATTGTATAAGACTTGCGGTAAGAACTATTCTTAGAATTAATAGAGAATAGTGCTACAAAAGAAACTACGTTTTGTATTTTCTAGTATATGTTCTTGCTATCAACAGACATAATTGGACTAGGGTTTACGTACCGTTTCTCATCGGTCAGCTGAAATTAAACATACATGTACGAAAGTTCAGAAGTATAAAAAATGCTGATCATGTAAATGAATAAAGCATACGCATGTTCTACTCTTTAGCACATTTCGTTACGAGTTAATTATCAGGAATTTGACATAAAGGTAACGTTATGCTTTGTTTGCACAAATTCTTCATTCTGCTTAGTATTCTTGTATCGGTCTTCCGTTTGGTTAGTATATTTCCATCTATCCACCGATCACAACTTATCCGCTTTAATAGAAGATTTTTGCAGTGAAAATGTCACCAAAAAAATTGTTTGCTGTTTTTCTGCTGATTCTTATCAATTGTTCGTTGCATTTAACGTATGGATTAGTTTGTGAAGGCTGCTTGGAATTGGATGAAATAACCTTTGATAAAATATTGGCCAAGTTTTCAACAGTTTTGGTAAAATTCGATATCGCATTTCCATATGGAAAGAAGCATGATGAATATGCTAAATTTGCTAAAGAAATCAACAAAATGAGCTATGACGATCTAATCGTATCCGTAGTTGGAATTAAAAACTACGGTCAAACCACCAACAATAAGTTGGCGGAACGATTTAACGTCAATGATCAATTGCCCGAAATTAAACTGTTCACGAATGGGAACGCTTTGAAGTGGATCGATTTTCCAAAAGGTATTTAATCATCTGATTTGATCGAAGCTTATCTTGATACAATTTAATAAATAAATATGATGATTTTAATTGTGTTCTCTATCAAAATGAAAGTAGACGCAAACATTACAACAGAAAATTTGCAACAGTTTCTTCGGCGAAAATCTAACGTGAAAATTATACTTCCCGAATGCTTAAAACAATTCGATGAATATGCGGCCAAATTCGTGAAAACAGTACAGCTTACGTCGACGACCTTATCAACGTCGACGCCTAAAGGAGCTGAAGCGATCGTGAACGAAGCGAGCCGTGAAGCAACAAAATTAGAAACTAAGCATGTATGTCATTGAATTTCAAATTGCATTGCATTGCAATGCATTGCATTGCCCTTTTGATAATCTTCCAATTTATTTTTCTTTTTTTTTGCTAACGGGGACGGCTCAACTATCTCTTTATACAATACAGCAACAACAAATTGCACAGATCTATTTGCTAATCATGCGGCGCATACTAGAAAGAAATATCAGTTTTATTGGAGCAGAACGATCGCGACTGCAAAAAGTGTTAGATGGAAAAATCAGCGATCAAAAGAGAAAGGAAATCAATCAAAAGTTAAATATACTATCAGCATTCGATGTAATTGAAAGGGCAGAGCCACATACTGAGCTTTGAATTGCGATTTTCACACCCATGCCTATTAGTTTAACTGCTTATGATCAAATGTTTGATGCCTACAATCAAAGCCAATGATACGACCAAATCAAATCAAATCAAATCAAATAATAAAATAATACATAAAATTCACAAAATAAACATCCCAGTTTTTCTACTATTTATAAACTAAAAGTTATAGTTCAAATTGAAACGTTTAGTCACATGAATCGAACTTTATTTGTTTTAAAAATTTCCAATGCATTTCTTCCCATTTTTCTTACTGCTATTTTTCAGGGGAATCAAAGCGGCGAACTGTTGTGGTACGAACGACGATACAGAGAACTATGTGTATAATCAGCGTTTAACGTACACAATATTACCGAATAGTGTGACATGTAACGTGTCAAGAAAAGAAACAGTAATCTACTTGTTTTTGTTTTGTTTTTGCAGTTTAAATGGTCATTTGCGTACTGTTCAGTTGATTGGCATTTGAGTATACGTGAGTACACTCTACACTGTATAGTTTCGTGTAAAGAAGAAAAAAAACTCACACACATAAAACAACTGTTGACTGATCGAAAAATACCGCATGCACTTGTATATTCCAGATAAGAATAAATGACATCAGTATTTGAGCGAAGATTACCCATCTAATAGAGGTTTGAACAGCCGTCGAGTTACATTTGATCGAAAAAGTTACTGTAGAAATGACCTCATTTATTCCAACTGGTAGAATTGATTCAATTTCCAATTGTGCATGTTTGTTTTTGAAATAAAATTATATAAATCAAAGTGTTTACTTATAGATTTTATTTATTATTTATATAGATTATATTATTATAGTGTTGTTTTTCATCATTTTTTAGAACATCAACATAATCGCTTCAATCCATTGAATGGGCAATGGGTTTTGGTTAGTATTATTTGGTTTTGGTTAGTTGGTTTTAAAGTAAATTTTGAGTTTTTTCATTTGTGTATTACGAATATTTTACTTTCAGGTAAGCCCGCATCGTTTACAAAGACCATGGTCAGGCCAGTCAGAGTCCCAGGCACAGATTGACAACATTCCAGACTATGGTATATATACGTATAACATATATGAATTGACACTAGTAACCAATAGATGATAACTGTTTTCTATCGACAGATCCATCCAACCCCCTTTGTCCTGGCAATAAGAGAGGAAACGGAAAGGTGAAATGTAAATACATATCAATAAGAAGTGTATGTCTAATAGTTTGAATCCCTTACAGGTAAACCCAAAGTACGAGTCAACTTTTGTATTTCCGAATGATTTTCCTGCGCTTCTTGAAAACACACCATCCCCGCCACCGAGTGACGATCCTTTATTCCGAATTGGAGAGGCCAAAGGAACCTGTCGTGTTATGTGTTTCCATCCAAAGTTGAATAGAACGCTACCTGTTATGAAACCACTTGAAATCGAACGTGTTATCGACGAGTATGCACTTAATGATATTTCTATTTGCAAAATGGAAAGAAAACTCAGCCGTTTTCACTTATCGTTCTAAATAGACCATCGATGCGATTTGAGGCAACATAATAATCTAAATATTTATTTTTCTATAGGTGGATGAACCAGTTCAAGGAGCTAAGTCCGAAGTATAAATGGGTTCAAGTATTTGAGAATAAAGGTGCTAGCATGGGATGTTCAAATCCTCATCCGCATTGCCAAATTTGGGCCTGTTCATTTCTACCCAATGAGCCGTCAATCAAAGACATCAATTTGAAAAACTATTATGCAAAGTATGGGCGATCTTTGCTCGACGACTACGTTGAAAAAGAAATAGTTCGTCAAGAACGTGTTGTTATCGAAAACAAGGACTGGTTGGTGGTGGTGCCATATTGGGCTGCATGGCCATTCGAAACGATGCTCATTTCAAGGAACAAACTTAAACGCATGGATGAAATCGATGACGCACAGAAGAAAAGTCTCGCCATTGTTATCAAGCAACTGACGACTAAATATGATAATTTGTTCAAATGCTCATTTCCTTATTCAATGGGATTCCACGGTATGGAAAAAGAAAACTTCTTAAATACATTCAAACTGATGTCAATAATATAATTTTAGGTGCACCAACTGGACCATCAGCAGCCAACGAAGATAATTCTCATTGGACATTGCATGCTATATACTATCCGCCCCTTCTTAGGTACTCAACAATTATATTCTTTTTGGGAATCATTTGTTTGTAATTAAATTTTCCACCTAGATCGGCTTCTGTACGAAAATTCATGGTTGGTTTCGAATTGTTGTGCCAAACACAACGCGATTTAACAAGCGAGCAGGCAGCTCAACGTCTGCGCGAAATGGACCAAAATATTCATTTCTCGATCAATCAAACGATTTAAAACTACAAAAGGCCAAACAAGAAATAAAAGGAAAAAAAAACTTAGTAAATTCAGTAAATACGTATGAGCATGAATGGCAAATTCTTTTTTTTAATTGTTATATCATACACAATTATACATCATACATAAATATTATCTTCGGCTTTTTTGTCGACTTTCAATCATTTGGAATTCTCTAAGTAAATATGCAATACTGTATCGAAGACGATGAAACATAGCGATTGGTATCTCAAAGGTTTTGTATTCACCATTTTGTAACATCATATGAAAAACGATTATTGGCTGTGCGATTCGCTCAACACCACTGGAATGAAAAAAAAAGAGAACAAACACAAATAATTTCAATGATTCATGCAGAATTATTTTCAGTTTTCAGCGACTACCTGTCAACTAATGAAATATTGATACACCATTGAAAGCGTTTCGGTGGAGATCGCATACTTTTAACATCACAATAGTTTAGCGTTAGAGAGTCTCTATAGTTCAATAATACTTTGGTGAAGTCTCCAATGCATTCGTCGTTGAAACCCATCTGTTTTAATCCTTCACGAAGATCCTCTTCACGAACACTACCCTTTGGCGTTCTCAGAAATATTTGCATTATCTGTAAAATGACAGAAAACAATTCGCGAAAATTTTCCGGTATCTCAATTCCAGTTTGGGAGAGTTTTGTAAGTGCCAGATCAAGGATTTCGGGCGCACATACTCGACTCTCTATATAATGTACAGAAACTATGTGAAAAAATTGAAATAGAAAAAAGATTGAAATCAGTGTGCGACAAAAACTTTGATAGTTGATTAAAACTCTTTGCATTACCTTGGATTAGCACACGTAAAACTGGTCTCGTTAGCTGTGGCACAAAAACTTCATAGTTTGCTAGTCCTTTCAAACTTCCTTTTAGTAGCTCCGTTCGCACAGACATTTCACCAACTTTTTATTTGAAATTATTGTAATTGGTATAAACTCTGTTTCTAGGTCACAAAGATGGGAAAAAATGATGAATTAAATTGTTTATTTTCTTTGGGTAAGACGTAAGTTTGACAGTTCAAATAGACAGTAAACTGTTCTTGTTTTAATGTGTATATTTTGACAGTTCAATTTATGTCGAAGCAACTTGTTCGAAAGTATAAACAAATAAAAAACAAAAATGGATTCGGATCAAATAGTCAATTTTTTAAATTCCAAATTTGATACAAAAATAAAGTGTTCGTGTGCCGTAGAGGATTTTTATTCGATAGAAAATCTCATATCAAATGATGAACAGAAATGTGATCGTGGTTTCATGGCATTTAGAGTGGTCAAGCCGCCAGTCTCCTTAGAATTTCAACTTTGCTGTTGTATTGAATTGGTTTCGATCAAAATTTGGCCCCAAATCGATTCACTGAAATCGACTGGCTTTGAAATATTTGTCAACAGTGATAGAGTACCAGAATATTGTAAAATTGGCAGCCATTTCAATTTGCAAGAAAACTGCATTCAATTCATAAATGATTCAATCAATAATGGCCAGTACAACCACGAAAACAGCAGCAGTCGTGACGAGCATTTTGCTGTGGTATCTTTCTTCCCATCAACAAAAAATAAACTGCGAAGAGTGAAGAATATAAAATGTGTTATAAAACAAACCGCACGTTGCGTCCCGGTCATCAAACGACTCGAAGTTTGGGGTAAAATTTCGAAATTTGCGACGGATCAACAGAAAGAAAAGATTCATCAAATAATTAGAAAAGAGATTGAGCAAGTCGAATGCGTGGAAACAGAGAAAACTCGTATAAATGGTGATAGCAGTAACCTAACAATAAACCGAGAGCTCAACGAAGACTCAGCAATTCCTGAACCTTTCTTGGACACAATCACATTTGAGATAATGGCACTGCCGATGGTCCTACCTTCTGGAAAAATAATCGACAATTCAACGCTTCTGAAACACATCGAACAAGGGGAGAAATGGGGTCGTGTTCCATCAGATCCATTTACTGGTCAACCGTTTACCGATTCCAGAAAACCAGTGCTAAACGTTCACCTGAAAGCGCAAATCGACTCGTTCCTGCTGAAAAACTGTAGCATGCAATCTGTTGCAACACTGCCGAGAACTATTGGCTCGATAACAAAACGGCGAACAGAACAAAGCGAATATACTCTTCCTCCTAAAAAATGCCATCAAAACGATACTATTGAAACACCACTATTGCCTTCACTATCATCATCGTCATCGTCATCGTCATCTTCATTTTCATCTTCATCTTCATCTTCATCAACAGCAACAGCATCCACTTTTCGATCATCAACTTTAGAAGTGAAAAGCCAGAGTATGGATGAAGCCATTAGAGGTGTATTGAAAATAGGAAAATATACTTCGAATGTTCCAACAGAAAATAATTTGAATATTAAAAAATGTTTTCAATGTGTAGAGCTGGTTAGCAATAATTTATATACAATAACAATTTGTTCGCATTTGATTTGTAGAAATTGTTTAGTTGAGAAGAACATTAGCATATGTAAATGCGGTAGAGGATTTAGCAATATTGATGTGAATAAGTATCATCATAAAATAATTTTATGATTAAAACCAGCGAAAGAGAAATGGTTTTGTTGTCGTTTAATTAATTTAACAGTTTATAAAATTGTCTTATGTCAGCCAAACGAAATTTAATGAAGAAATCTGTAATTCAAGTAAATTTATGGTTTTTATTTTCAAATCAATTCTTAAGTATACGTGTTATGAATACTTTGACAGAAAGATAATGGATGATTATGGCGATTACAACGCCTCGAAGCGGATATAGCTAAAAGTCAACTGTTTTGACATAAGCATGCCAGAAGAAAAAAAAATAACAACATCTAAGGCAGTATCAGAGTTGTATTTCGGCACGGAAAGTCTTCGTTTCGATTTTAAATATGTCGATTCAACTGTTTAGGAATTTGTTCCAGAAACAAGGTTCGTGTATAACAACCAACGTGAAACTTCTTTACGCTGAACTAAATGTGAATTATGTTTGTCGTTTTGTACCATGTGTTTTTAGGTTACATTCAACGAATGGTTTGTACAACAAATAACAGACTGAGTTATTCAAGTACATCACAAGCCGATGCATCGGTTGATGAAGATGAGCCAATTGCTATCAAAAATCCATACAAACGTGAAAATCGTCAGTGCCTTCTGTGCAAGTTGAACATTACACCCGATTACAAAAATGCCCGTTTATTGTCGCAATTCCAAAGTACGTACACTGGACGAATTTACGGTCGGCACATTACTGGTCTCTGCAAAACGAAACAAACACAAGTTGAGAGTGCGATACAACGTTCACAGGCATGCGGATTTATGCCACTGTATCACAAGGCACCCGAATTTTTCAATGATCCCAAATTGTACGATCCAGAGAAGCCAATTCGACCACACCCACATTAGAAGAATCAATGTTACCAATATAGTCGACAATTAAATACCAAATTTAATAAAATGTTATCAAAAGCCTTTTATTCTTAGTTCTCATACTCAAAAATATCAATGGGTATGTTAAGATGTGTTTGAATCTGTTCGATCTCCTGCTCCGGTAGAATTTCCTGTTGTAGCGCCTTCAGAGCATCTTTGCCTCCATTGCACCACAATTGGATCAGTCGCAATAGTTCCTTTTTGTCAGTTTGGTATTTCCTATACTTGTCCAAGCGTGCCTTCATTTGCGAAATTTCCGCTTTGAGCTGTTCATATGGAATTGTTTGCGTTTCGCTGATTGAATCGTTCATTTCTTTTGGAAGGATGTTTACATCTAACTTATCCATAGACACTTTTCGATGCTTTTTCGGAGTAGCTAATGAGTAATTGTCAGTATTTGTTTGTGATGAAGGGCTAGAGACTGTATTGACTTTTGGTGTTGTTTGCGAATTGGCATCTTGTTGATTTGGACGTTTTGCTGGTGGTGTTGCGATTGTTCTTCGAATCATACGGCCCATTCCAAGCGTTCGACGAGGTGTTTGAACGTTTATTTTGTTTGGATCAATTTCTCTGTCCATCTTTTTTATATCATGACTTCTCGTACATTCGTGAAATGTTTTCACTGGATACAAAGTGAGGTTAGATCAACGGTGACAGTTCATATATTTACTGCCATTTACATTGCTAAGTGTCACATCTTGAACGAAGTTTGGGTTATGCGAATTACTTGTGCAAATTGTGTTTGTAAACAAAGCGGTAGTTTAGAGAAATTTATGGGGGTAAAATTGGCCGCCTAGCAAAAATGAACGCTTCGCGGTCATCGTCGAAAAATCAAAGTACAACGAATGAAAATGTAGCAGAATTGAGTGAATTAAATTTATCGTTTGATGAGTCGGTCCTTCAGCTTATAGACGAACCATTCGAATCGAAAGTAAATTCGGAATCGAAGCTGCGTACCGACTTCAAATACAATGGCTTCGACTCCAGCTTGGGTGGAACTTTTATATACCCCACTAACTATCCCGTTCGTCAGTATCAACTCCACATATCCCGTGTTTCGTTTTTCAAAAATACTCTTGTGAGTTGATTGCAATTGTTTTGCATTTGTGTTTGTTTTGATAGTTGTTTATTTCAACAGCGATATGAATGCCCATTTACTTCTTTCGTCAAATATAAATTTTATTCTTTCTAGGTGTGTCTGCCGACAGGATTGGGTAAAACATTCATCGCATCGGTTGTTATGTATAACATATTTCGATGGTATCCCAAAGGGAAAATAATTTTCATGGCACCTACACGTCCACTGGTCGCACAACAAATCCAGGCTTGCTATCAAATCATGGGATTTCCCAAAGAAGAAACAATCGAACTGACCGGGCGACAGAATAAAAAAATTCGCGCCTCTGCCTGGACATCGAAACGTGTTTTCTATTGTACCCCGCAAGTTGTTTGGTCCGATATGAATGACAATGAGATCGATTTTCCATTTAATGATATCAAACTGATAGTTGTGGATGAGGCGCACAAGGCAAAAGGCAAATATGCATACACGGAAGTGGTGCAATCGATATGGTCACGCAATAAATTGTTTCGAGTTTTGGCATTATCTGCAACGCCCGGTCGATCCATGAAAGGTAAATTATACTAAAAAAATCCATTAGTCCATAATTCATTTTTTTTACACCTTTTCTGTTTGTTTTGTTTTCCATGATAGATGTGTGCGAAGTCATCCAAAATTTGTTGATCTCAAATGTTGAAGTGCGAAAAGAATCGTCTATTGATGTTGCACCATATGTGTTCAAAAAGAATATTAAAACAATTGTTGTACAGTTAGATGATCAACTCAATCAGACAAAAAAACGCTTATACGATCTTGTCGAGCCATATGTTGAAAGTTTAGTCAAAAATCAAGTGATTGCAGGCCATATCGGTAATTTGACCAAAGCATGGCTTTTATTCGACCGCAATAAGTTTCGTGAAAGCACAGTTACGAACCGGCATCCGGAGCAGACAAAAATCAACGGTTAGTTGAACATTTTCAAAATTTGTAATTGTGATTCACCATTTTCATTTGTTTTGGCAGGTGACTTTAGCGTGTGCATTAGCATGTATCATGCAATCGAATTACTAGAGCGACATGGCATGCGAGTCTTCCTGAATTATTTCAACGATACGAATTCAGATAGCAGCGCTGAAGAGAAATTCTTTGTCATGAAAGATTCAAAAATCAAAAACTTCATCAACGAAATTCGGTCGAATTCTGGAATAACACCATTCACTGATCAAGATATGTCATTTCATGGGAATACATCCGACATCACTGATTTGGAACCTGTCAATTACGGTCATCCGAAATTTGAAATTCTACAAAAATGTTTGCTAGACCATTTTCAGGTAAGTTTGTTTCATTTTGCAGCCTAACTGAATATTCGTGAACTTGCATTTTTTTTCCTTCTGAATTTTCACAGGAAAACTCCGACACAAAGACGGACACAAAAGCCTTAGTATTTTGTGAATATCGTGAATCAGTATTTCTTATCAATCGAATGCTTCTATCCAATCGACCTTTGATTAAACCGAAAGTTTTTGTTGGTACTTATAACCTAATCTCATATGAAACATAGTACATTTATGAAAACTGACATTGCTTTAACTTTTTACATGAATAGGTCAGGGATCATCGCATAACCGAACAATCACGCAAAAAGAACAAATCGTAATCATGAATGATTTTCGTAGCGGAAAATGCAATACGTTGATTGCTACGTGTGTCGCGGAAGAAGGTATCGATGTAGGCGAAGTAGATTTCATTGTCTGCTTTGATGTAAATAATAAAAATCCTATAAGATTTGTACAACGGATAGGTCGAACTGGAAGAAAGCGACAAGGAAAGGTAAATTATAACATTTTCAAAAAAATTTCATTAGTCATTTTCACACCTTTTCTATTTGTTTTGTCAGGTGACAATGCTCGTTACGGAAGGGAAAGAGCAACAAATGTTAAAAGATATTCTTGTAACTAAAGATGGTATCAATCAAAGAATTGGGAAGAGTAATGAAGTAAAAAATATGCTATATAAAGACTGTCCACGTCTCGTTCCTCCCGAATTCAATCCACAATGTGTTGAAACTTTCATTGATATTGCAAGACAGGAAGCTACCACCGAAAAAACAAACGCAAAGAAGGGAACAAAGGACAGTAAGAAGAAAAAAAAATCACCCAAACCGGTAGGATTTTCATTCGATCGATTTATATATTTACCCTTGAGCACTTTGGATTCAATTTATCTCTTTTCAGAATATCCAACGAAAAGTGGGCGGTGTTCGGCATTTCTTCGGCAAACCGGTTGAAATTGAAATTGATAAGGAAATTGACGAAAATTTTGATTTGACATCTTACCGAGTCTACAACACATCTACTGACCAGAGAGGAAACCTGATAGAAGATCAACTTGAAATTGACCCTCCAGATTTAACGTTAAACTATAATAACGATGATGTTGAGCAGCTAGTGAGCAGATATCATGATGGGGAAGTGCCTTTGGAAATCAAATTCGAAAAAGTTTATAGGCAAGTAACATTTATGTAATGCTTTCTACCGTTAAATTAAGTAATGCTTTTGCCCACTTCAGTGGTGCATTTGACCATTAATTCACATACAATCCCGTCCGAATCGGATGAAATTCGGGTATCATCCAACTGTACGCTACACTCGAATCACATCCATTTGTGACGGTAATAATGGGTGTGAAAACTGACTGACTGACTGAGAATTATATATGTACAACAGATTTGATCGTTTTCATCTTTGAATCAATTGAGAAATCAGAACCGTTGTGCAACATTTTCAATTGATTCATAATCGTTTTTATATCCTTCTAATTGATTTGTTTTTACCGTTTTTTTCTACTTCCATTGTGACGTTAAAAATGACTGAAACTACACACAAATGCGGGCCTTAATTCGACCGTTTACATACGCTTGGTAATGGATGTATTTGCGTTAACAATTGTTTCTTGGGTATAGCCAGTATTATAATACTAAGAAAAGTCGAGCCAAATGGAATGGATTTTCTGAAAAGTTATCAAAGACTGATTATAACAATCAACATGTGCCAGACATCCTGAAAAAATTTCTTATCAGTTCCTCGGATGAGTCGAATGAAAACCGTGTTTTTAAAACAAATCGTGATTCATGGCGGAGTATTTCAGATGAAAGGAGACTGGAAATTTTCAAATTTATGTCCTTGTTCACACAACAATGCAAACTAAATGCAAGCAAATCAAAGTCATCCCTTTGTAACTCGGCAAATCTGAAGAATGATTCAGAAACTGAACTTCACTTGAACAGTTTGATCGACTCGCAAGTCTCATTTTCGATGCAAATAGAAACTCACCAGTCCAAATATGCTAGTCAAATGAAAGTACCAGTCGAAAAACTTGTATCTCCAATGACACCATTGCAACAAATAGCATCAAGTACTCCACATGAAATTCCAAATCTCAAACGAATTCCCGCCGCTCCAGTACACTCACCAATCGTTAACACTCCACTGGAAAATAAACGGAAGCAAACCCACAAACAGAATCGTCGACGAGATGTAGAAGGTCCAAACTGGTACCTCAAATTCCTGGGCTTGAATACGGTCTACGATTTATTTTCGGATGATGGTGATAGTTCTCTAGAAAATACCAGCCACGCCACCACTAATACGTCTGATGAGCAACAAGCAAAACTCTGTGATACTCTTAATAAATCAGTTTGTGGGAATGAAAATCTCGTTGAAGAAGAAAGTCAGTACACGGTTTCAAGAATATTGAAGATCTGCCAAGATGCTGAAAGAGTAGATGTTAATGAATGTGAAGTCAAACCTTCTGGGTCTACCACAAGACGCCGACGTCTTTATATTGGTAGCATAGATGATCTTTTTCGCGAAGAGGATGACGACGACGATAATGATGATGTTATTATAAATACCCAAGCTGTTGATGTGACACTTTCTGAATCCGATGAAACCGTGAACTATGATGTTGAAGATGCAATGGCGAATCAAAAGGATGTACACCATTCAATCAGTTTATTCAAAGACACAAGCGGAGGTGAACCATCGAATAAATCAACAAACACACTAGCAAAATCGGTTACTGGTGCAAAATCAGATGAACTATTTTCAACTTTCAATGAATCATTGGCAAATATAAGTAAACCTGATGCAGGCAACGTCAACGGTCGAATACCACCGGATACCCGATCTCAACAAGAAGAAAGCATGAAAACAACACCGAAAAAACAGAACAATTCCAATTTGTATGTTTATCACAGTCGATCGCCATCTGTTCTGATTAAATCATCGAGTATCCTTTCAACGAGATTTGATAACAATCAAGCTGATCGATCCTTTTGCAACACAAGCAGAATAAGCAGCAATCGGACCAATAAATCGCCAACATCGCTCAGTTCGAAATTAAGCGTGCTGAATTCTCAATTGGGCTTTAGCAAATATACAGATGATGAGATTCTTGATGAACTCAAAGAAAATTTTTCATCTCCATTTTTTACCTTTTGGTCTCCCGATGCGAATCGCAATCAAAACAAACCATTACAACCTGAAGCTGATTCAAATTGTGAAACCGAATATTCTGGAGACGAGGACTTTACAACATGCCAAACGTCATTGGTATAATTTTACTATTTTTGCATAATGCCTACCTTCATTTTTATTCTAATTACAATTTCTTCATTTAACAGTCAAGAAAAAAAGCATCAGGTGTTAAAAGTCAAGGAAAAAAGAAGCGAAAAGCAAGAAGCAAATTTAACTTTATCGATGATGAAGCGGGAGTTTCGGGAGACGAATCTAGTGACGACGACGACTTTATTAATACGCAATCGCAACACTTCAATGTAACCGAGCAATATGAAGAAGATGATCCATCGGTTGATATGCAAGCCAAATATTTACAGTCAATACGGTGCGTAAACAATTGAGCATTGTATTGTGTATACTCGTACACTTGTTCTTATCTATTTATCCTCTATAAAAAAATAGGAGCCCAGTTGGTCGACGCCGTCATTTCCGTATACCCAGCATTGGCTATCGCAACCCAACAGCAACACAGAATCTTTTCTCGCAATTTGTTGCACCAGATCAATCCAGATATGAAGAGGTTATTTCATTTTAAATTTACATTGAAATTTCGAATTAAAAATAAATTTCCAACATAATTATACAGGATTCCTTTGTTGTGGGCAGCGACGAAGATGAAGAAGAAGAGGAGGGGAATGAGTCCGATTGCACTGTGATATCTAACGATGTTTCAACAGATTTCGATGAAATCACAATTGCGCCGATCAAATCGAACAAACGAAAATCCGATGAAACCAAACAGTCCAGGGCGAAAAAACGGCTTCGAATTATCGAAATGAGCTCAGACAGTGATTAAATGGCATGTGTCCAATTGAATGGAATTTTTGAAAGTCAAATAGAATCTGCAAATATACGAAGCATATAAGTTTTTGTTATTGTTCTTGTTAACGAAAAAGTTGTTGGAAATTTTGTGAATAAACGACACTCAAACATATCTCTTATGTGTTTTTCTTTCTTTATTGACATTTTCTTTACTTAAATCTATTTGGACTTATCCTAATTGCGGTCGAGAATACACTAGGGTGTTTTTCATAACCGTCATATGATGCATTGAAGAAATCATATCCATATCACGGTAATCTGATGCCATTTTGACATTATTGGCTTTTTTGAATGGTATTTATTCAAAAAATACTTTTATGTTTGGTCAAGTATGGCGCCGACTGCAAACATCCAAGAAATCTGGAAAATTGTCGAAAATCGTAATTTTTTCTCGAATACTACACTGAGAAAAGGCTGGAAGGAAATATTCCAACCCTGCGTTGTAAATGTTGTCATGGCAGATGATTTTGTGAATTGTCCAACCATGGTTGGAATTTGACAAGTGCGGGAATGCTGTCAATATTCCAAGCATGGTTGGACAATTCACAAAATCGTCTGCAATGACAACATTTACAACGCAGGGTTGGAATATTTCCTTCCAACCTTTTCTCAGTGTACAGTATCTCCAAGAAAACCATCAAAATTTTAATTCGACCTGCAACGATTAAATCTATTAAATATTTGCACGCAATTTGATCACACCCTGTAAGAAACCCAGCGAGCAAACATTCACAAAACAGTATGCAATATACTGTTTAAATTTTGGTTTTCTAGCAAATTTCAATAAATGGAGAAAAAAATCATTTACACTGTGAATTATTTCTCCTTTTTCTTCTATTCTTTTTGTAAATACTTACCTCGCCGGTGGTAAGATCGCAACGGACTGCCGCAATAAAGAATCTTATGCCTGGGTCAATTCCCAGCGCAAACACGAACTCTTTTGCCAAATATTTGCGTTTGGTTTCGGCCTCATCTTCATCAGAAAAAAAGGACGGACGGACGAACAAATTCTGCCCAATTGACACCTTTAATCTGTTCGCTGCATTACTTCGACGCCACATAAAATATTGTGCAATACATCCGTATCAATTTTCACGTGTCTGCGCTCTCTGAAAACCTGAACGAGCCTTAATAACCATAACTGAATCTTTCACTGAACAGCACCTCAAATGTGGTTCGATTTTAGCGCAAATTCATAATGTGAATACATCACTTCATAAACAAACCACTTTTGAGGTTATGTCAAGTCCGTGGTTTGTTTATGAAGTTATGTGGTGTATTCACATTATAAATCTGCGCTAAAATCAAACCACATTTGAGGTGCTATTCAGTGACAGATTCAGTTGTGGTTATTAAGGCTCGTTCAGGTTTTCAGAGCTGGAATGTGCACTTTGGAACGACTGCAAAGTTGGTGATTTCTAGACCTCCCATCACGCTTTTTCTGGAAAACGGGAAATTCGTAACAAGAAACCAGGAAGAAACAGGGAAAAAGCGGGGGAAAAGCGGAAAAAACGGGGAAAACGAAAAAAATAACGGGAAAAACGGGAAAACCCGGAAAAACCGTGCCCTGTTTGACTTAACCCTTTGATGCACAATTTTTTGTTTTTGAATCATTTTGATGTATGTTTTGTGCCACGATAAATAGAGAAAGACCTCATACTTAGATTTTTGAAAAATTGCTTTTTTTATGTAGGAACAATTTTTTTGAGTAATCGGCTATCGAAAAACTGCTATAAAATGGGACAACTCAAATCTTGGTCAAAAAACGTATTTTCCACAAATCGAATTTTTTTTCGAATGAAGAATGGTTCCAAAAAATTGTAGATAAATTGTAGAATTCAAATCAATTGTCTGTTCAAATATGTCTGCCCGTTCGTTCGATATCGGGACGAATCTTGAGTTTCATAGCTATAGCGTCTGGAAATGTGATAAAGGGTTAATTTCGATGAAACATTACAGCATATTTGTGTCCGTCAAATAAAATAAACTGTAAATTATAGTAGATTATTGGTGAAAAACGGGAAAATACTATCAAAATTGCCCAAAAACCGGGAAACGGGAACCCGGTTTTCCCCGGCGAGATGAAAAGCCTAGTGATTTCAGGCGGCTCTGGCATTTCTGGCTCTTGCACAGAGTGGATTTTTTCGGAACAGATTCGAATTTTGGCGTAGATTGGCAAAATTCATTTGAAAAAAATTGATATTGCGCTGTATATTTACGAACATGCGCAATGCTTGGAACCAATTGCGTTCTACGAATTCTTTGATGTTGAATGAGTGTGAATCATCTGGGATGTAAAGTGCTCCAACATAATACAGCTCTCTTACCCGTAGTACATTTTTTATACGGTTTGCGCGAAAGGCTACTTGATTATCGGCCATGCATTTGCTTATGTGATTGAAATCTTCAACTATCACCACAAGCGTCGTGCCAGCAGAGCTCGTCTTATGTTTACATTGGAAATACGTGTTATTGTTGTTGTAGCTTCATCGCCGTGTTTATGACCGGCGGGCTTCTGACCGGACACCATAAAAATATCCCATGGTATTCTCTGGTAATAACTCAGTCCATTGTGCTGTGTTGCGTTGCGTTGCGTTGCGTTGCGTTGCGTTGTATGAAATGAAAGAGAAGTGTCGGCTCTGCGTTTTCGTCCCAAAATCACGCGCCTAATGTGAAATCAATATCATATTCCTATAAGATGTTTGTTTACAGTTCGTTCGACACAGAGTAGTTGGAATGGTTGTCATTTCAAACGTTTGAATTTGGCAGATGCTGGCGTAGCGTTCTGAAAACATATATTTGAAATAGACGGTTTTTTACTTCGGGAAATGTGTATGTTTATTGCTCCGCTGTGTGAACACCATTAATTGATACAGAATTGTTTTCTCTTTAATTTAAAATCTACCATTTCTTTTGTTCAGATTATAAAAAACACCCTAATACAGACTTTGACTTTTCCGGTCTTTGGTAAAGCTTTTGTTATGGTCAAATTAAAATGATTTTTGTACGTAAACATCATTCTTACATCATTAACGTGAAAATTCAATATTTTCCCCGCACATTTTCTATATCACTTCAAACAAATTTAATTGAACCGTATTGCTTGAATGATTCCTTTGAAAGTGGTATTACTTTTCAACTCACTCCAATAGCCAACCATAAAAAAGAAAGAATGCAAAGTATATACAGTCATGGACAAAATTGAGTATACGATCCAACTATTGAGGTTTCATATGAAAATGTTGTGTTATACATAATACATTTTCAATCAGACAAATGTCTAATTTGTGCCAAATAGTGGTAAGTGCTCAAAAAAGATTTTCAATGGATATTATGTAATTTACCAGATTTTTTGAATCTGAGATTGGAAGCGGGATTTTCGAATTAGAAAAAATTGATACGGTTCGTTAAATATTTGTTTAATATTTGCATGTAAGGTAAAGTCGGGTCAGTTGGGACAGCGGGTCATTTGGGACACTGTCATTTTCTTGACATCTACCAGTCATAACCAAACGAAACTTTTGGAGAGTTGATTACACGCCAAATGAACGCTGTTTAGTGTTTTCACAGCAGTAAAAGCATGTGCGAAATTTGAATAAAAAATGTGTGCGAAATTTCAGAAAAAAATTCTGAAAAATTGTTAAAAGTTGTCGGGTCAGTTGGGACGGTTGACTGTAGAGGCTGTAACTTTCATTTGAGTAGGAATTTTCCGAAGATTGGAGTTACATTGGAAAGTTAAGGCCCGAAGCTGAATTTTTGCTGAAGAAAGTTTTTCGATTTTGTTACTGGAGAAAAAGTTATGTCAATTCTTTTGGGTGATGTCCCAACTGACCCGACACCTTTTTTTTGGCCAAAAATATGACACTTGTAAAAATCGACACAACTTTTTTTCAGCAACATAATCGAAGGACTCTCTTCGGCGAAAAGTTAGCTTTTGTGAATACTTTTCCAACGGTACCATATTCTTTGAAAAATCATTATCCAAATGAAAGTTCTTACTTCCAAGGCTAACCCGTCCCAACTGACCCGACTTTACCTTATTGATGGCAATGAAAATTTTTTTTGACCGTCTCCATTTCCCAAACAATGGTTCGGTGGAGCAAAACATATACACCATTCCGAAACAACACAAGCTTCTGCATCATGCTGTATCCCCACTTTTTCAATTTCTGTGATTTTCCTCTATTTAAACAAATATTTAACGAACCGTATACTCAATTTTTTCCAATTCGAAAATCCTGCTTCTAATCCCGGATTCAAAAAATCTGGTAAATTACATAATATCCATTGAAAATCTTGTTTGGGCACTCAATTTACACTATTTGGCACAAATTATATTTTTTATCTGATTGGAAAAGCATTAAAAAGTACACAAAATTTTCAAATGAAACCTTAATAGTTGGATCGTATACTCAATTTTGTCCATGACTGTATATATATACTATAGTATCGTCAACAAAAAGAATAAGGGATACCGAAATGTCTTGGAATGGGGTGAAGATTCGAAACTGATAAGAAATGGGCCATTGTAAAATTCTTTATCTTCACAACTTTACAGTGTCCCTCAACGACACGGAATCCTATCACGTATCATCAATGAACAGAAAATGAACAAAAAAATTATTTAACGAAAATTATTTCATTGCTATACATTCCGCATATACACTTGGCCTACGAACAATTTGACTTTTGTACTTGGATAATATTGACATTTAGCTGATGGGTGTTTCGAGTAGACACGAACTACCTATATATCTCTTCCCAACAACATCGAATTAATTTAACCCTCTAATGCATTAATTTTTCCCAGGGCGAGTTTAAATGGGAGTACTGGTACTTGGTTAATTTTTGGCCATAGATAATTAAAAAAATGTTTATAATCCTGGATTCCTCATGGTTAATTCAGGAAATACGATTGACATAAATCAGAAAACAATCAAATCCATTGTTTAAAAGTGTCAAAAATGTGTCTAATTTGGAGTTCGAATAATTTATTTTGTCAAATTTTTGTTTTTGCTCACATTTTTGTCTATAACTTTACAAACACACTACATAGACAAATATTGCCAAGAACAAAAATGAAGAAAAAACATTGACAAATAAAAATTCCTTCTGAAGCAATGTGATCCGATGTACGGTTTACGTTCTACAGGCGTTCAAATGTTGCCCGTCTAGAGGCGTTTGTATGCATTAGAGGGTTAAGTTAATTATTGATTGTATTTGAAATGATAATTTAGAAAGTGTTCTAAATTATTGATTTTGAAATTATAACTTTTACGTTTTACTGTTAAACGGTGTAAAGAAACTTGGTCTTGAATTTATGGATTTATGTGTACGTATTTGCGTCCGATGTGTATCGAGAAACCCCATCTCTTACTTTCATATAACTTAAAACACTCCATTTTACATCATTGTCTAACTTATCCACAGTTTTTTTTAATCATATTTTAATAAAACGATAGATTAATGGCAATTCATTCTCCAAAAAAATCGTACAAATAATCGTTTGAATCGTTTTTTCAATTCAATGATGTTTTTATGCTATTTCCCTTTTTTTAGAAAACAAACAGGCTAGAAATTGAGCTATCTAATTACTTCTTTTTTGGCTTCGCATGAATCTATCGATTTATAATGAGCAGGGAAGATTTTCTGTAGGATGTTTTGATGAAGCAAAATAAAGACATAGGAATCTTGAGGTTTTTTTGGGTAAATTGACTTACTCGATTTCCATTTTTTCCGATATTGTTGCAACATACATATTTACTTATTATAATTGAACATTCATATATGACTAAAATCATTTGCATTTACAGTTTACAAGCACCTTCAAGTTTATAATCATGGTGCTCAAATTATTATATGACATCAGATCCTGTTATTGTTACTATTATTGTAGATTGATTTATAGTATTCATATACATATAAAACATATTTTTAATTTGTAAAAAATAACACTTTTTAATTCAGTTTTTCTTTTGTTATGCCTAAAATTCGCAATATTCATTGAGTCTAGTTGATTAGCATTGTTGTTTAACTTTGACTTTGGCACATGCACACGAGGAGATAATGATGATTGTGGTGACGATGAAGATAATGCTTACTTCAAATAAACTTGTGGTTTGGCTACAGTTTTTCCAATTCTGGACTCCATTCAATTGGAGTATATTGATTCTACCCCATTTAAAGTCACACTACCGCACTAGGTCTATGCATAGCGATTCATAAAGGGGAAATGAGATTGTGACGCGGATGGTAAAATTAGAAAACAATGAAATCATGCCGATGTTCCCATTGTGCATTAGAAGTATGGCTTGGTTCAAATATTTAAGTAGATAAATGGTTCGTTTTGTGGTTTCACTTTGATAGTGTCTTAGTTTGTTGACTTTCGCTGCTGTTTGAAACGTTTAATGTGATTTATTGAGAATTTAACAATCGTTGATTCCATTGATGCTGTTACTACTTCGAACCACTGTTACCATTTCTGTCCGTCGTTCCGCATTGTTTCATGAAAAAAATAATTACAATATATATTAATATTTATCCATTCACCATGTCAGCTGTTGAAGCTATGTGATAAATGCGATGACGTTCAAAAGCGCATCTAATGTTTCGCTCATGTATTGTTTTTACGACGAAATTTCTATTACAAGCAGACGTTGGCAAAGAGTGGTGTTTTTTTTTTTGGTTTTATCCCCTCTAGGATTTGAAAATGGATGACCCTCTTCCACCGATTTTTAATAGAATACACTAGATAGAATGTGTTTTGAAGCCGGCTTACAATTTTTTCGACACAATTTTGCTAGCAATTTTGTCCCCATTTGGCAATTACAGTTTATTCCCATCTAGATTTTTGAGACAATGTTTAACGATTTTTGTTGCAAGCCAAAAAAAGGTGAGTGAATAAACATAAAAATGGCATCAGGCTTTAAATGTCAATATTGTGCAAAAGTTCGAAATTAATTTTGTATCTCAACACATGAGTGATTGATCGTTGCACTCTGTCGAAGCATTCGGATGACAATGTATCTATAAACCTTTGGCTTGGACAAAATGCATTTTCATATAATACATGTATATATACCTGTAATATCTGATGTGCTTGTGTGACCTGTTGCCTCGGCTATTGTCGTGGTTGTGGCAAAGGTACAGCGCTTCTGTCGCTTTAGAGCTGGTTTTCGCGTATGATAATATTGCTGATGGGCTGAACGATGGCAATGATGTCTGTTATTGATTGTTTGCATACTCCGCGATCCATCCATACTGTCGCATGAGCTACAAGTGTTCAGGTACCGTCATGATCGATTCCCATACTGATTCATGGATGAATAACTTGCTGCCGACGCAGCAACCATAGCAGCCACATGACACTGTTGCGAATAAACGATGCACATATTAATTCGATTTCCGTCACTTAATGGTTACAGCTTCATTCCAATGACTACATCATGTTTTCTTTTTCAGAGAAAACGGTATACTTCTCACCAAATTTGAAATACATCGACCATTCCAAAACAAATTGACCAAGAATTGGATTGACCATCTCTGAATTGGCTGAAAATTTGATTGGAGTCTGGTTAGGGCTGTAACTGGCACACATTTTCGAGTATTCGTAGTTTAACTTTGCCAGAAATTCATCTCGAAGAATAAACAAATGCGCTTGCGGCACCTGAAATCTAACTGAGAAGTAGTCACAAACAACACACTGCCAAACTACTAGTACCTTTGGAAAGGGAATTGATGAGAATTTTTGAATTGCAACAAACACAAATCTATTCATCTTACGGACGTAAAATATTTTAATATATTTTCGAGATTTCTTGCAAAGTTTAACTACGAATACTCAAAAATGTGTGTCAGTTACAGCCCTAACATTTTGGTTTTCATTTTTTCCTCACCAAAACAAGACTCCTTTCAAACTTTCATCCAATTTGGAGGTGGTCGATCCGATTCTTGGTCGATTTGGTGTGGCATACCGACCTATGTGAATTTGAATTTTAATGATTTATTTTGGAATTTTAGATCAAAAAATGGTAAAAAGTGTACTTTACACCAGACGTGGGCACGATTCGAAATTTTAAGGAAGTCAGACGTTAAAAAGGAAACATTTGTGGGGAAGGGGTTTAAGGACAGTATTTCATTGGTGGGGGTCAAAACAGTTTTGTTGGAAAATGCAGAGAAGGGGGGGGGGGGGGTTTAATTTATAAACACAACAAAATTCATTCAATGAAAAAAGTGCGAAAGTAAAATTTATTGTGAAATTTTTTTAAATGTTGATACATGATTTTTGATTTGAATTTTATTCATCATCATCTGTGTCTTCAAAACCACATCTATGTGCTCCATTCTTCAATTCATTGCTTAAAAACTAAATACAAAAAAATTAAGAACAGTTTTTTTCCGATTATGAATAGTGTAGTGATAAAATAAACTTATTGTGGGTTCAAATCGAATGTCAGAAAAAAATCGATCAGAAAATTGTGCTTTTAAAAAGATATTTCTTTTTTACTTTCTACGTTTTCTTCTTCTAAAAGAGAGATTTCTCTATCATCCGTATAACTTTTTGACCTACCTTTATAGTCGCTGACAAAATGACCGTTTTGGGTCCACTTTTTTGCATACTTCGCAGTTGCAAAGTATGACAAATCGTCCGGTTCATTCAACTTAATCCACATAATTGCGTTCAAGTTGACAGGAGACAATCGGCTCCTGTGTGTGTCGTTAAAAAAGTGTCCATTCCTTTTTTGAATACACAGATGTGGTTTTGAACACACAGATGATGATGAATAAAATTCAAATCAAAATCATGTATCAACGTTTATAGTGACGCAAATCATGGGTGTTAAATGTCATTCAACGCCACTAAGCTGTAGACATCTCTCTCCGGCTATACGGCAAACAACAAAACCAACACTGAACATGAAAATGACATGTTCAATTGTGTTTGTTTCGTTAGTTTCAACTGTGCCGCTACGAGAGGTCACTTTTTTCGTTTCTTGTTGTTATTTTACATGTAAAATCAATGGTATTAGACAAGGATGACGCAAATAAAAACTTAAAGTGTATACAAATAAAAATGTAAACGTAACGTTTGTTTTTTTATTATTTACTTGATGCGATGAGAATCTAATTTTTTGGGGGAAGGGGGGGGATTCAGATCCTTTGTTTTCATTATAAAAAATTTAGGGGGGGTCACGACCAGCAAAATTAGAGGGGGGAAATCCGGACGTTACCATCTCCAGGTGGGGGGGTAAATCCAGAACCCCCCAGTGCCCACGTCTGATTTACACACAATGCCTTATTGAATTTGAAATTTTATTGTTTTCAAATGCATAGTTTCAACTTGAAATTTTTTTAACAACCAACATCATCTCCCTTATCGTTTAGATAACGTAAGTATATTTCATTTTAAACAAAGGAAAGGAATAATGGAACAAAGCGGTGTGCACAAATTTTCGTATGTGTTTATAAACGAAAACATACGCTGATTTTCTCGATCCAGTAATATAAAAACGAAACACAATCAGCTTAATATGCAACGGACAACAGACCACGGACATGTGCAGCGTGCACAACTAACAATATGTGTGCCTCTGTATCTTCAAGTACATGAATCTAACTAGCATCGGAGAGGACAAACCAAACTAAACAATAAATATTACAAACTATTTACATTTAGAAAAAAAAATAAACAAAGTGAAAATCATTTATATCATTGCTTGCGCTAAGCCAGAGTTTCCTTCCTCTGAAGCTGTCAAATGTATACAAAGACATGTCGCTTTCATTTGTTCTCAAATTTAGCGCAAAATAAAAAACGTATTTCATAAAATTAAATAGGTAAAATTCATCATAGGTATGTAAACCGGTGGAATATTATTCTAAGTTTGCACTCCAGCGCAACAGTGAATTCGGGTATGAATGGTGTAATAGGAAAATGTGTCTTTGTTTTGGTTTGGTTTGGTGAGTTGGTTTGTTGTTATTTGGTTTGTGTGGAGACTGGAGTGTACATGAATTTATGTGGGTTTGTGTGGTGCATTGACCACAAAATATTACGAAACTGCACATAATTTATTGTCCCCATAATACCCAACGTTTGTAACGGTTGATAAACGAATACTAAAGGAAAGTTGAACTCGCATTCACTTTAGCAAAAAATTTGACAGAGTATAATTTGATTGTACGAACGAGTTTCTCTCAAATTTTTCAATAAGTAGCCAATTGAAAAGTTGTAAACCTCAATAAAACCAGTTTGTAGTTTAGTGTTCATGTTCATATTTACTTCAATGGGTTTCTCATTCAGAATCGAATGGATGTAAGAAAGCGATTTTGCAAGAAAGTGTCTTTGAGTATACGAAATATATGAAATTTTTAAGTACTTCCCAAAGTTTTTCGAATTTTTTGTTTTGAAAATAGCACATTTTCATTGTATTATTTTTTTTCTCTGAGTTTGTTATTCAATTTGTGAGAAATTAATAAAGTTGGTTTTAAAAAATTTAGACAAATTTAAAAATTCCTAATTCACATATGCAGACAATGCGTTGTGAAAATGAAGAAGCGAAATAGAACCCATAGAACTGAAACAATGTGTCCAAAACGCATGAATACGGCATCGCATAAGGCAGTTATCGTATAAATATCGCGCGATAATTTTCTGCTTGCGTTGCCGCAGTACACGATATTTCAATGGCCATCATCTTGCTACGCTCGCTTGCGTTCGCTTCGTTATATGTGTAAAGCAATTCGAAATATCGTATACTGCGGCAACGCAAGCAGAAAATTATCGCGCGATATTTATGCGATAACTGCCTTATGCGATGCCGTATTTATGCGTTTTGGACACATTGAACCGAAACGAGAGCGACCCGAGGCGCGCGAGTGGACGAATTTTTCAAAACCAACTTTATTAATTTCTCACAAATTGAATAACAAACTCAGAGAAAAAATAATATAATGAAAATCTGCTATTTTCAAAACAAAAAAATTCACCCACAGAACCAATAACACGTGCCATTCAAATTTTCTGTCATTCCATCAATTTATGCCCAGCGAAGCGGGCTGGGCTACGCTTGTTTATTATAAGAAGTTGACCACTTTGAATGGTATAAGTAGGTAACCCAATGAGGAATTATGGTATTCTTGTAACGCGTATTGTATGAAAATGTACACCGTTTGTGCACACACTGTGTACATTTTCATTACAAAATTGTTACAGATATTGTACACATTCCTCATTGGGAAACTCAGGTTATTTGATAACACTAGTCAACAATTGTGGAAAAAATTCGTCCTGGGTATTTGATACAAAATTATTCCCATAACCTAAGAACATATTTAACCTGTTTTCTTGGTTTCAATATAGATGTTTTGTTGAAAAACATGAAGAAAAAAATCATCAAAATCGCAAAATGAAATTATGTGAACACGAATTAATATAGGAAAACCATAGGAGTGATGAAATAACATCACTGTGATGTTCTTAGGCTATGGTAATTTTTTTTTGTAATAGTACGATTCATAGGACCGAAAATCATGTTTACTAATGCTGTATGTGTATAACATACATGATTTAACGACAAAAAAAACAACGTTAATATTGTAAAATGGAAAAGAAGGAGAAGAAAATCGGCAAAAGCAAGAGCAACGAGCGAGAAGAAGAAGCGACAACAAGAAATGCTTTCGGCGTGAGTTACATATTTCTAAAAATATACGTGCAATATTATAATGATTTCTGAAACGAATAATGTACGTAGGACCTGTTAAATATATTCGATGTTCCATTTTATGCAAGATGAGCTGAAGCAACGCTTACAGCTAAACGGGAAAAGAAACACGAAGAAAAAATATTCCATTTGGTAAAATATAGGGAACTCGAGTTGAATGGGACTGTGCTAGATGGTGTTGCCACATCATGGAACGGTACAAATTTCAGAATATTCGATGAAAGACTATCGACAAAATGCAAGACACCAAATGTGAAATAGGCACATGGCGAAGATATGTGTTGTCTTTATTAGAATACCGCTAAAGGGTTATTATGTGCGATTTTTTTCCCTCATTTATCTTATTAGATTCAGCTCTGCCTATGCTTCTGCATTTTCAAGTAGAATAGAATGATTTTTTTTATTGAAACATGCCATAGTCACATTATTATGGTTGGAAGCTTTAGAGTCGTTTTTGGTATACCTTTTTTCTCTTCATCATTTTGTGTTTTGTTCTTGCCGCCGAATAACAATACCTGTATGATTTGCATTTCACCAAGGGGCCAATCATAGCTTAATATTCTATAAACAGTACCAAATATATAAATGATATTTAGAAATAAAGAAACGTTCGTTTTCATAAGTTTTGATTTGCTTGGAGAGTCAGTCATTTCATTGCCTCTCTCTCTAGGGGCAAGACACGGTATAAATTTGTCCTAATTCAACTATTTCGAACGATTTTTTCATTGTTTCTTCTAATTCCATGAGTTTTTGCTAATTTTTTAGTTTTTACTTCCATACATTTAGTATTACCAATGCATTTCTTATGGAGATTTTTGTTTTGTTTATTTATTGTTGTTTGTAAACAAATCTGCCTATCTTTTTGCATTGTCTCTATGTATTGCTTATGGACATATACTATGAACAGTGCAATGCGTTGATATAGGCAGACTTGTTGACAACACACTCAATATTATAGCGACATCTATTATTAAAATAGCTTGTAGTAAATGCATTTATAGCATTTCCCTGTAGTTGCGATGTTTCCTATTAAGTTCCCTTGTAGTACTGACACATTCATGTTTGACACTTGTTAACTACATACCACAGGGGAATTTAATAGGTAACATCGCAACTACAGTGAAATGCTATGAATGCGTTTACTACAAGCTATTTTAATAATAGATGTCGCTATAATATTGAGTGTGAAATAACGGTAAATAAACAAAACAACCTCCATAAGGAAATGTATTGGCAATGCTATATGTATGGAACAAACAAGTTTCAGTCTCTCTAATTTCTGCTAATTTTGCTATTTTTGAACGAAATATCACTATTTTTTTAATCGTGTCTGTCCCCTAGCTCTCTCTTGTGGTTTTATTCGCATCACAACAAATTCATCTTGACCAATTTTTGCATAAAAATATTAGATTTGAAGAGTGTGGACACTCGGGGTGAAACACATTTTACAACAAAATAACCGTAATAAATGAAAAATGTAGATTAATTGAGACCAAAAAAAAACTTAATCATATTTTGAGTTTACGGAACATATTATCAATATAATAATATATTACTACGTGAAAAATGTAATAGGGAGTTATCCTGTTTTTTTTTTACCATGATAAACAATAAAAAAATAAAAATTTAACAAGGGCATTTTCGAATATGTGAGTAAATTTTGATTGGCTCTTATATCAAAATATCCATTCACTCACTGATTTTTTTTTCTTGAATTTGCCCAAATATAGTTTGCAGAAGTGTTTTGAAACGTAACTTTTATAACAATATTTTGATGTAATTTTGCCTAGAGAAGAAATATTGATGGTGCATAAAGTTGATGTAGAAGTGAGAATAATATTATTGCAGTCACTGAATGAAATAGACGCATTTGTTTCATTTGAATTTTTTCTTTCAATGGGTACCTTTTCAAAGATTATATTGGGGAATATTCACCAAATGAAAGTAAAGCCTTTGCCGAGTATTTAACCATAAATTGCGTTCGGAGTGGAGATTTAACTTAAGAAGGTCTACATTCATCTAATTTTTATGTGCAGGTGTTTGTGTGTAGGTGAGTTTTTGGACGTGCATTTTTACGAAAAAGCTGAGATATAAGCGCTTCAGTGATGATGCTGTACAATTAGTTCATTGAATGCGAACATTTAGCAGGTAATATTTAAGACTTCATTGAACCGGGATTAGTGCAAGAAACGGTGTTTAAACGAAGGAAATGATTTGTTGTCGGTTCTTGATCTTATTTTGATACTTTTACATGACTACGTACCTGTCGAACCTGGTAAGTGAAAAGGTCGCGCGTTACAAGTTTTTTGTGTTCTTTATTTTCTCATTTATTTCTTTCATTTTGATTTCTCTTATTCAGTTTTGGTTTCTTTTAAATCTGTCCCTCTTTTTTGCGTTGTGCATCAAATGGAAAGTATGTATTTGTATCACTCAAATAAAAGGACGGTGTGCAAACAGAACATCTGAACATTGCTTATAAACCAGCTTTTCGTCGATACATTCTCTGTGAGCTCAGAATTTTTTTTTTTTCTCTTTTTATAATTTTTTTCCACATGGAGCTACTTTTAAATTCCACTCTCATTGAGCGCGCAAATTTCGTATCTTTAGAAGCCTTTGTGCGCAAATAAGACTTTGTAAGTGCTAAGCTCGCTGCGATTGGTTCAGTTTTTTTGGTTTTCTCAGTATGTACTCTTTGTTTTGTGTTGTGTGTGTATGTGTTTGTCTGTATTTCTTTGTATTGACTGTTGCACATTTTTCACCTAAATTTGTTCATTTCTGTTTTTATCAATGATTTTAACTATATTTTGAGTCGATTCCTAAATATAAGTTTGTTCACAAGAATTTTGCCGCACTTGTTGCAAACCGTGAAGGGAACACGTTGAATAACATCTTCTTGATGCAAATCTCTGTGAAATACGGAAATACGAATAATTTGAAATAGGAAACAGTTGAAGCGGTCAATTGGTTGGTTTATGGTTTTGGCTAAACGCAAATAAATAATTGACCAAGTATTATTGGGTATGGCTACCATATTGTAGTCACTGTCGAAATTGTTCAGTTTGTTTTCAATTATTCGCTCAAATCGTTGCAGCAAATTATTGTTCACACAAAAAATCAGTCAACCAAAAAGTTATTGATACTTCCAATTTTGACGGCCTCAGATGTCTTACCTGAGATTTTGAACGCATCGTTGGTTGGTATTTCCGTCGAATTTTCCGGGGACAACAAACACACAGAATTCTCACGAAGGCTCTGCAAAATAATAAAAGACCAAACAGTTGTAATGAAAATAAGAATGTATTTTTAATGTAATAGCCAATAGATGTAGTTCAATCCTTCCAATTTCCTATACACTAGCGTAACTAGATGGAAGGAGTTTGAGGTTCTAATTATTTATATATATCCACAACAAGAATTTCATTCCCAGTGCAAACAGAGCAAGTTGAAAAAGTCACTTCAATTCGACCTATTTTTCGAATATGAAATGGCTTCAGATCGCATTGTAACCACCATTGTTTATAATTGAAAGGATACGGCGTTTTTTGAGCCTTTTTTTAGCTAGTCGATACCTATTTTTGGCTGCGTTTTCGTCGTAGGAAGTGACTCTTCGCACAGTCAATTTCGTTCAGTAATGAATCGGCGATGCTCAGAACTTCGAAATACGAATTTTCCCGACAATATGGCATACGCCATTTTGTTTATATAGTGGCCGACTACTAGTGCACAGTTTTTGGTCAAAATCGTTTGGGCGAATTATGGAGTAATCGCGTTCAGTGTGAAATTTAAGGCAACGAACAAATAGCTGTATATATGAAATATTTTCGAATATTTTAAAATACACCATATATTTTGAATATTTAATCATGATTTGTTCACAAAATTCATCTTGATATTTTCGTATATTTGACATATTTGGCTATATTTCAAATATGCCGCATATTTGAAATATGACGGAATGTCACTGTAAATAGAGAAATATACGAAAGTATTGTCATATTTTAGGCGTCGCAAGCTCTTAGATTCAAGGAGGTCGACTTTTCATAAAAATTGACTTTTTTTCTTTTATATGACACACTCAAAATGAACCGTAGTAAATTTTTGAATATTTTATTCGTATATATTACGATGGCTTTGTAATATCTACGATTGATTTGTGCATATTACGATGAAGCCTTTTTGAATTTGAGAAAGTTACAGATTTACGAATATATTCGTGTATTTTACTATGGCATCCGTGGTTTTGCATCGAGAAATACGTCATCAATGTTGCGATGAAGTTGTATTCATTTTACGATACAGTTGTTTACAGTGTTTCGAAGCGCGTGAATTTTGAGGTGGGTAGCATACCCACTTTCACGAAGAAGCAATGAAACCATAACTATCATGCATAGTAGTATTTACGAATGCAATCGTAGAATGTACGAATATTTCAACCGATGCAAAATTCAATCGTAAAATACAGTAATAATGGGTGTTTCTTTTAAGAGTGATAGAACTTTTTTTTCGAATAAAACATAAAATTAATGAAATGACCAATATTTTGGCTTTATTAGCTCACAAATGCGTGGGTATTTATTCTTTAAATATTACTTTGGGGACATGACCTCACCCCGTCCTTTTTTGGGGGGACCCCGAATGGTCAATTTTTTAGCTACTTTTTTCTTGCTTTCACATGCACATATTTGCCCATTAAAGTGACCTAGCGCCCAAAATATTGTCGGGTTTTGGCCAAAATTTGTATGATTCCATAAAATAAATACGAATAAGACCAAAACTCATTAGTTGGTGTCGATTTCATTAATTTTTCTATGTTTTATTCGAAAAAAAAGTTCTATAACTCTAAAAAACACCCTTTATATTAGTAAATAGTACCACGTTATATGTTGAGTGCATAAACATTGCCAATATTCAATTGATACTTTGAATATTTATTTAATGCACTATCTGAACTGAAGCTCTTCAATAGCTCCTGGTCTAAGAATGTGTTGTGAATATGAAAAAAAAATCTACCAAAAAACTCCGGCAGAAGATGTTGTTTTCAGTATCTACATATACAGCCTAAGACAAAAAATGATGCATTAAAAAAAATGTTGTTTCAAGTTTTCCCGAGTTGTTCTAGGTGGTTCGAAAACGTTTTTCTAATCGGGCATTTGGTATCGATAGAAACCTCTGGCAAGCTTGGAAGTCAACCAAGCATCTCCATTGAAACAGCCACTTGAAAATTATTGCAAATTTCCAGTTTGTAACATTTACACAGTTAAATATTTGAGTGTAAGTAGAAATATTGAGATGGGTTAATATGTTAATATAGAGACTCATACCAATCTAAGATGAATCTACTCCAAAAATTTGGTGAAATGAGCTATCATTCCAGTATCACTACTTGCAAATATTTTGCTAAGAAACGTAATTTTGTTTGTTTTCAAACTGAGAGGAATTGAAGTACAGCAAAAACTAAGACTTTCTTTGTCGCGGAACTTTCCGGTTTGGTCACCAATGGGCCAGCCATTCAAAAGTCCAAAAAAGACTTTTCTAAGGAAGAAATGGGAAATTTTTCAACCATGATAAAAAATATCAAAGAATGTGTGAAGGCTTTATATCATTTGTGCTTTTTGCAATGAAGTACAGTGTATTTGAGTCCGAAGAATTTACGCCTCGTTCTTTGCATTGTGTTATTGATGAAAAACCTTAAAGTGGTAATTTGGCCTTACGAGAGTCTGCCATTTTCTTGTAAACAGCTCCAACGATTTTCTTCTAAAATTTCTTCAATGTCAGCCACTTCCCTCAGGCTATAGGGTTGCTCAAAAAGGAGTGGATTTTCGTATCTGAGCATTATTATTTATTTTGACAAGTGTACGGTATTTACAACTTTTCCGAAGACACTTTTTGAAAATTCCCATCCGTTTAGAAGTTATAGACTTCGGAAAAACGGGAAAAACGGGAAAATCGCAATGAAACGTCCCGAGACCATTTCCAATTTGCGGAGTTTTCTAATTTCTGAGGTTTTTTCAGTTTTATCCAAAAATGGTGTATCAAATGAAAAACTGATAGGGAGAATGATTTGCTTAATTGAAACCGATATATTGAACACTGTTCAATCAAGTTATTTTAGTGATTATAAATATATAGTAAGTCTGTTAGTTTATTTTACTGGATAAACTACTCCTCGAAACAAACCGAAATAAATGATTACCGGCTGTTCTTATTATATCATACGATAGTAAACAGAAAACGTTAGCATTCTATATACAATTTTGTATATGCAAATTCTCTGATGGAACAAATCGGTTTCGATTTGTTAATGATTGAAGATTGATGATTGGCGCAGACAATATGGAACAGATTACTTCGTGACTTAATTTTTAACTTCATGGTAAAGGTCGAAAATCTCAAGCTGATCTGCTAATATAGTTATTCAACGAAATGGAAAAGACTTTCATTACGTTTTTTCATTAAAAATGAAGTAGATTTCCCTTTGTTTTGAATGAAATGATTCGGAAACCCCGTAAATTAGAAATGAACCCCGGAAATCAGAAATTTTCCATACAAATTTTCAAACCTGAAATTCATTTCTAATCTCTGAGGTTTTCTAATTTTCGGGTTTCTAATTTGCGGGGGTGCACTGTAGGGCTATGCTTTTAAGGGCATTCGTAAAAATTGGATTGAAAATTAGAACAGCTTAACTTATGAAAACTAAAACAGCTTAATTTATAGTCTTTTTTATCCTAGTATAATATTATAGCCTATATTATTATTTGAAACAGTAGATTTTGTTATATGGGTGGTACTCATTTTCGTATCTTTTGGGAAAGTTGATCTTGCATCTTCATCTATAAGAGCCTTCATTTTGGTTGTTGACATGTTGAATAGGATAACACTGTCGGAATTTTCACTATTTCTGTGTTGGTATTTCTGCAACTCTGGAAAGCTATGTATACTGCTACATGTATTTGCTTGGAGCCCTACAAGAGTTTTGCGACAACGTTTACGCAAACGTATCGCCAACCTTCCGCAATGGTTGTCACAAAATGCATTAACTGCGATCAACTTCATTCGAATTCAGCATGTTGTATTTTTAGAGGCTGCAATGGCTGATTATTCTACTTAATAATTATTTTGAATAACTTTTTATTTCTTATAAGCAACGATGAGCAACATGAAAAGTTTGAATAAAACCGTTTGAAATTATGTTTCCAATGTGATGAAGTTGGATTCGATTCGAATTTACAGGTTTACGCAATGCGATATGTCGCAGATATGTCGGCGTAATGATTTTGCGTAAACCTGTACATTGAAAAACCTATCGCAATGTGAAATATCGCGGGAAGGTTTTGCTTTACGGCGACATGTTGACGTAAACCTCAATGTATCGCAAAATTCTTGTAGGGGAACCCGGTTGACCGAAGCGCCCTCTGAAGAACCAATTGCGAGTTCGTAATGTCTGTAATAATAATCCATCAATGGGAATCCATTCTGGTAATATACGGAATTCACGGATATCCGTGATTTCCGTATATTACCAGAAATACCAACACAAAAATGTTAAAAATTCTGACAGTGAAGAATAATGAAATATTCACGCACACAGAAAATAATGCTAGGAATATCGATAGGTTCACCGTGAAATTTGACATTTCAATGAAACATTTCTCGGAATCACCTTACCAGTGTTGACATAATTTCAAACATCTAGAACTATAAATACTTTCACGGTGACAGATGGCATTGATTTGCGTTGGATATTCGGAACTTCTATTTATATATCATCTATGATGATGAAATTCAATTATCATTCGGAATATAATGAGCAATAATCAGCGAACGAATGTAGCATTACCGATGAGAGGCTTATGCATTTTCATAAGAAAAGATCAATATTATACAGATATCGTAAATTACATAAGTAAATGAACTGCTATTGTGTCAACCATGGGTGTTGAATGTTATTCAATGCCACTAAGCTGTAGACATCTCTCTCCGGCTATACGGCAAACAACAGAACCAACACTGAACATGAAAATGACATGTTAAATTGTGTTTGTTTCGTTAGTTTCAACTGTGCCGCTACGAGAGGTCACATTTGTCGTTTCTTGTTGTTATTTTACATATAAAATCAATGGTATTAGACGAGGATCTAAAATCTTGTTCATGGAAAATAATAATAATAAGAAGAAACAAAAATAAAATGAATGACTGCGGTCAACCAAGCTAACAAAAAGGAAAAAAGAAACCGAGAAAATGTTGTGCTCTCTAAACACGCTGCTACGCACGTATTCATGATAGGTTACATGTTAATTTACAATATATCAAACGCAACGAAGTGAATAAATTTTAATTAAAAGTTCAAGTTCCTGTCTTTTTTGTGCTTCGAGCTTGGGAGTATCGGGCTATCCATCGTCGCTATGGTTTAAATTCATCAAATTTAATGGCGACGGTAATCTGTGTTATTAATCTTTATTCACTGTAAGAAGAAATTGTATTGGTTTTTATAGAAAACTGAAAACTTTTACCACTCTAGCCTTTTTGTTGTTGTGGAACTACGACATTTCCAGGACGTGCTCACTCTATCTGCACACCGGTGTGCGAGCTATTGCCATAATTAAACTCACAAGCCCTTTTTCATTTTTAAATTTTCTTTCCATTAACATATAAAACAGACGCATTCCCTTCATCGACATCTGATATACTGACGTCAGATGTTGCTATCCAGTATTCTCTATATTTGCAATTAAAGTTTCACCATAAGACCATTCTGGGTGTATTGACTTTAATTTAGTCTGAAAGATTTGGTGAAAAAAAATGAAACGCAACCCTTTTATTTGCTGCCTCAGATTGTGCCAATAACCATTCGTAAACTTTTCTTCAGGGCACGTTCGATGGAAACTTTATGCATAATTAAAGTGGCTCCATTACAGACAAATTGTGATTTCTTTATGCGCAACAGGCTTAAAAGTTGTAGCTGATCCTAAAAAGTAACAGCGATTTTCGGTGACAATAACCTGTTCTGAAATTAGTAGGCGGCTGAAAAGCCGTGTTTTGGCACAGACTTTTACTTTTCCGTACACAACGTGTCAAGGGAAAGTATAGGAATTGGTCCCGAAAACTTTTTTCGCAAAATTAGCTTAGATCATCATAAAAACTCATGAAACACTTTTTGAGACACTTTTCCGTTCGTGTGCCGTCGTCGTTGTCGTTGTCGTTGTCGTCGTTGTCGTAGCTGTTTGTAAACACGATAACTCAAAAAATAATCGAGATAATCAAAATCTGGAAACGCCAACAGTTTTGTATTCGAAAAACTTAGTTTAAGTTCGAAGATGAGCCATTTTTGATTTGATCCTGGGGTACTTGCCCTAAGAAAAACCTCAAAAAATTGACACTTTTGTATGGGAGGTACCTGTAAATCGACTCCGATTGGCTTCAAACTTTCTGGTATTTCATTTTTTGGGATAAAAATAAGGTTCTGAAAGTTTGAAACCAATCGGAATCAATTTACGGGTACCTCCCATACAAAATTTTTGAAATTTTGACTAAAATTACCGATTTTTGAACAATTTTGTATGGGAGGTACCCGTTAATCGATTCTGATTGGCTTCAAACTTTCTGAGGTTTCATTTTTTGGAGAAAAAATAAGATTCTGAAAGTTTCATGTTGATCGCATGTGCAGAAGTTTGGTTTTTGGCCCTCAATTTTTTCCAAGAAAATTTCGACAAAAATTGAGGACAAAAAATCAAACTTCTGCAAATGCGATCAACATGAAACTTTCAGAATCTTATTTTTTCTCCAAAAAATGAAACTTCAGAAAGTTTGAAGCCAATAGGAATCGGTTTACGGGTACCTCTCATACAAAATTGTCGAAGTTTTAGTTAAAGTGACCGATTTTTCACTTTATTTTTATTATTATATTTTTCCTATATGTTTTAGTATATTTCTCACTTTGCAATCATAAATTCTGACACATGTTATATAAAAATACAGTATTCGATTGTTTTCACATCGAGTTACGCTCATTTTCGATGAGAAATATGTCATTTTACTCGAAATATGGATAATTTTGTATGGGAGGTAACCGTAAATCGCTTCTGATTGGCTTCAAACTTCCTGGGATTTCATTTTTTGATGACAAAACAAGATCCTGGCGGCCCATGGCCAAATTATGGTCGTTTCAATTCACTGGCCGAAATTCGACTACTATACCTGGCCATTCGATCTAACTGTGAGTCACTGTTTCATTCGAAAAGTTTTGAAAAGTAGATGTCATTTTTGGTATAAAACATCAAAACCGGCCCGCATTTGGCCAAGATATGGCCATTTGAAAATTTTGGTCATCATTTTCCGATTTTAATGTTTTAAACCAAAAATGAAATCTACTTTTCAAGATATTTCCAATGGTGTAACGCACGGTTAAGCATTGATGTGGCAAAGAACAGAAACAGAATTCAGTACATTTGCGACAGAAACAGAAAAATAATTCTGTCGCTGGCCATGGAAACAAGAATTTCTGACTTCTCCCTGTTGCCGTCAACCAAAATAAGTCAAAAGTACTGGTTCTATGGCCAGCGACAGAATTATTTTTCTGTTTCTGTCGCAAATGTGCTGAATCCTGTTTCTGTTTTTGTTCTTTGTCAAAACAAGGCTTTAGATCGAATGGCCAGGTATAGTAGTCGAATTTCGGCCAGTGTATTGAAACGGCCGTAATTTGGTCATAGACCGCCCACCTTGGCCGGTCAATCCTAAAATTGGATTGGAATTGTCCAAATATTTGGATCTATTTGGTAAGAAAAACAAATAAAATCAAAGGTAAACTAATATTTCAACCGTTCCGGTTTCTTTGCCTGTGCGAAATCAGCTGTAAATAGCTGGAAAGGATTTCGCGAGAATCACTCTTTTCAATTACTTTTCACTGAAAAGTAATAGTTAGGGAAAAAGTAATTTGAAAAGTAATTGAAAGAAAAAAGTAAATGCGAAAATAATTTTGGCCCATTACGGATCCTCCTTTAAAATTTACAAATCGCCAATAAAAATAACAAAACGGCAATGAAATTGACAAATAAATTCTACAAACCCCAAGCGCGACTCCACACTTAGCTTCTAAATGTGACACCTTGGTAAGTGTGAGCATTCGTTTTGCGAATAAGCGACAAAGAGGATGGAAAGAAGTTCGCGTGTGGTAGTGAGCAGCCTGATGCGATGCTTCTCAATGTAGCGACTAATACACGCGCACTTGTTTTCACTCTCTTTATTGCTTGTTCGCACGACGAATGCTCACACTTACCAAGGTGTCACATTTAGAAGCTAAGTGTGGAGTCGCGCTTGGGACTTGACAACAAATCGAAATGAAATGTAACAAAACAATCAATAATATTCACCCTTTATCACATATCGGTTCCTAAAGTAACCAGATACGCCAGACGCTATAGCTATGAAACCACTGAATATTTTTCCATTCTTGTTTGGAAACAAATGTAGGAAATTGAACTAGCTTTCATTTGATTTTTTACAGGCTACAATTGGTTAGTTGAATGGAAAGTTTTTTCTGTTCATGTACTGCCGTAAAAAAATGCGAAATTATAGCAGAATTCCACATTTTTACTCCTCTTATCTTGTGGGTTTGTACAATGTACATTCTTTTCAATTGTCAAATAAGGACTCGTAGGACCAAAACACATCAATTTAACTTTCTGCGTCATTAGTAATATGAAATTTTTCAAGCTTTTATAGTGATTTGCCACTTTTGACTCTTTTCCGATTTTCTCGACAAATACGCAATTTTTCAAAAATCTAAGTATGGGGTCTTTCTCTATTTATCGCACAAAACATATATTCGGTCTAGCAATTAATAACCGGAATTTTACGGCAGATGGCGCCATTCACATATGCGTGTTCGCACATTTGTGTCACATATGTCATTTCAAAGCTTCATTTGACAGCTAACAAAGTCAGTATACAAAAGTATTCTATCTTGTGCGCAACATTTTTTTCAAAACAATGGAAAACTTCTCAAATCGGAGAAAAAAACAGCATTTGCGGGAAGTTTTGTTGGGGCACTTTTTTGCAAAGAAAACTGCTACGGAAAGTCGTCGTTTGCTGGATGAAGTTTATGGTGAATATTCTCTTTCGAAAAGCCAGTGTGACGAATGGTTTCAACGCTTCAAAAGTGGCAATTTTGATGTCAAAGACAAAGACCGCCCTGGACAGCCGAAAAAATTTGAAGACGAAGGATTAGAAACATTGCTCGATGAAGACTCAAGCCAAACGCAAGAAGAGCTGGCGGAAGCATTGGGAGTTGCCCAAACTACCATTGCATATCGTTTAAAAGCATTGGGAATGATCCAAAAGCAAGGCCATTGGGTCCGTCATGAATTGATGCCAAGAGATGTCGAACGTCGTTTTCTTCTGAGTGAGTTGCTTTTACAACTCTACAGAAGAATATAGAATATAGAATATAGAAAGGATTTTTGCATCATATCATAACGGGCGACGAAAAGTGGATTTACTACGAGAATCCAAAACCTAAAAAGTCGTGGGTTAAGCCCAGCCAACCAGCAACATCGCAGCCAAAACGAGACTTCCACTGTGACAAGGTTATGCTCTGTATTTGGTGGGACCAGAAAGAACCAGTGTACCATGAATTTCTGGAAAGTGGCCAAACAATCAAAGGACCTCTGTACCGAACACAATTGATCCGTTTGAGCCGAGCAATCAAAGAAAAACGGCCAGAAACGCAGACCAGACACGACTCTATTATTTTTCACCATGAAAATGCTCGACCTCATATTGAAGCGTCAGTCAAAACTTAATTGGAAAACGTAAGATGGGAAGTCTTGCCTCACCCGCCCTATAGCCCAGACCTGGCGCCATCCGACTACCACTTGTTTCGATCGATGCAGAATGCCCTTTCCGGAATAACCTTCTCTTCACTCGACGAAGTCAAAAAATGGGTCATCTAAGACGAACAATTTTTTTTTGACGGAATCCATAAATTGCCAGAAAGATGGGCAAAAGCCAAGGCTTCCGATGGCCAATACTTTGAACAAAAAATATCTAACCATTTTTCAAAATAAAGCTCTAAAATTTGAAAGAAAAATTCCGGTTTTTAATTGCTAGACCTAATATCAAAATGATTCAAAAACAAAAAATTGTGCATCAAAGGGTTAACATTACGTTCAATGAAATTTCCAGATTGAGAAAATAATTTTGACAATATTGGCAATAGAATTGCCAAATTAGAAAATAAATCTGACAAAATGGATATAAAATTGACATTTTTTGCAATAAATTTGACATAAATTTATTTATTTAGTGCTTGCTATTGTCAAATTTATTGTAGAAAGTGTCATTTTCATATTTATTCTGTCAGAATTATTTTCTCAATTCGACCATTTCATTATGTAATGTGTATAATATGTGGTAATGTTATCCTTTTGATTGTCCTTGGGGCGTCATAAAAAGTAATAGTTTCATTGAATTGAAATTCGAATATAATATATCTAGTTTTTTTAGAAATGAATTTAATTCAATTAATTATTTATATAATTTTTATTATTATATAATATATTTATTGCAAGACAAATATCACTTATCTCTTATCAGTTAGGCGATTTTTTTTTTATCAAAAACCACGTATGGTGGGAGACCTTTCATGGTTTTTCGCGTATTTTGCATCACTGATAAGAATTAAGCGATATTCGTCTTCAGCAAAGTTATAGGAGATTTTCGATACCATAATTTTGCCGAAGACACCATTTCGTTATCTCTTATCAGTAACGCTAAAAACCGCAAAAAGCGCGAGACGTTTCTTATCATTTTTCGCGTAACTGATAAGGGATGTCGTGATGGTACATTCGGTAAAATTATAAAGCGATGAGAGTACTATAACTTTGCTGAAGAAACCAAATCATTATCTTTTATCATAGTCCAATTTTCATATAAAATTCATTTGGAGCGCTGTCTAGGGGGATTTATCTCTCGCGAATGCATTTGTATTTCAGAACAAAAATTCGAATGCTTACGAGTGCTCCGTACCATAGTGCGAATGTTTGCGAATGCATTCGCAGTTTGGTACTAAAATACGAATGTCTACGGATGTCTGCAGATGTTTACCAACGTGCCTAATGACATTTCAATTTGTTGACTGTTCATACTAGTAAAAGTGGTAAATAATATTTATATTGTGTTTTAAAATTATGGAATTGGAAAAAGATTTCAAAGAATATTTTCTACTCGATATTGTCAGAGTTTTGAGTGAATATGAAATCTTTCCTTTCATACATAACTCTTGAAACCATAAATGATGAATAGAGTTGAATTGACAGCTCATGGATGGACGGACGGACGGACATCAAAAGTTCGTCTGTTTAGTATTTTTCGTAGTGAAAATCACTTAGAAAAACACATTAATCTGTTTAAAACGATATCAGAAATGAATTCCCCGTTAAAAAGTAAGTAAAGAAAGCTCATCAGATGTTTTAAAAATTGAGCGTTTGGATTTCCTAAATTCAAATTTCGTCCGTCCTGTGATAATCGATTGGCTGCTTAGTCAATATTTCGACGCGGTTAGTGATTTTATATGCATTGTACATTGATTTGATTTCTTTCCTAGACCTTTGAGTAGAAATGTAACTGCGATGCAAATAATGACAAGTATAATATAAAACGGTTTCATATTATTAATTGGACTTTGCGCACCTCTTGTAAGTTGTGTATGAAATTGAGGAACGTTTTGATAAAAATGGGAGAAAAAATAACTTCATAATGAATTTATTGCCATGCAATGTACTATATAAATCCAAATGCCCACAGCAGTACAAAGCATAATAAGAATAAGTGTACGTATCATATATTGTGAATGCTATTTCGTGTCATATATAAAGTGATTTTCAGGTACGGCTCGTCGTTTATTGTGAGTATTTGTTTCCATTTTCTTTGAAATTTGTTGTTTCTGTTCTTGTTTTTGTGCTGCTGCTACTGTTTTGTTGTTTCTTCAATTTTCCGTCTGTTTGTTACGTGCCAAAAATTCCGAATTTTGACGAACATTGTGATCACAAGTGGTACGAGTTAACACACGATTGGTTTATGTATTTTTATCCGAACACCGAATCTCGCCTTTTTATTTTATTTTCATTTCCCACATACATATATTGTGATTTGTTCCTAGAACTGCTAGTGTTTTGCTATTGTTATTGTTCGTTCCGATTCGGCATTTGCTTTGCTGCCTTTTTATTTATCGAAACTACTTTATAGACTTTTAAATATATATGTATATGTATGTATTTTATATGTACCCGAAGTGCCGTTGCAAAATTATGGAACAATGGATAGAATATATGTTTATATGTGTTTTTGCTGGCTAACACGCATTTTCATTTTTTCGTTTTCGGTGTTCTTTTATGTTTTATTGATTTTCCTTTGTATGTTTCGTTTGGTGAATTTGAGCGCATTTCCATAAATATCAAAGAGACCAAACGAGATACGCGAACTTGAGCAATGTAAAAAGCTTCGCAAAAGAAGCAGCTTGAACCCAACGCATGCTTTTTTCAAATTTTTCCCCAAAGATCTTTAGATGTTCTATTATTAGTTTCAATGCAATAAACTGTATACACACAACTTAAAATTATTATTCAATTGAAAAATAAACCGAATTACATATATATACAGGGTGATTCATAATTCCATGCTAATCTCTCTACGACAGATTCCTTGGCTCATGAGGAGTAAAAATGTGTACGGACACTTCTCCGAATTCGGCCTCTATACCAAAGATTTGGCCGCCGGCGCATTTTTGGCCGCGCCGCTGTGCTTCTACGCCAAAAGCCATTGTGAGCCCATTTTTGGACATAAATGCATGATTTTTGGCTCATTGGAAAGATATTGAGGCCCACTAGATTCTCCAATCCAAAAACGGTGAAAATGTTTGACTAAGGGGTTAAAATTAACCCATACCGGAAAGTATG
>NW_022601408.1:4972117-4992103 GCF_009176505.1 Sitodiplosis mosellana
TGGTTTTTTTCAAGGAAAAAAACCAAAATTTGAGATTTCTCAGACAAAATTTATTTCGGCGCCTCCATTTTACATACATTACGGAGGTTCGAAAAATAAATTTTGTCTGAGAAATCTCAAATTTCGGTTTTTTTTTTCAAGGAAAAAAAATTGGGCGTAGCGAATATCTAAACCTTCCTTCCGTGTGTGTATAACAGTCAATTTTATTTTTTCATATGTATGCACGTCAATCTGAAATACCTATGTATATTCAGTAATATTCATTATGTGGTTCACGATATGCGTATGGATATGAAAGATAAGGAAATTATTTTCTTCCCTAGCTTGGGGTCAAAATAGCATGAAGTTGGACACATGATGTGCCAATACGAGTGAAGTTGTCCCAAAATATGGATGGATTATCATTTCGACCGAAAAAGAGCCATCTATTGGCAATTTACAATATCTGTGAGTGTTGTAAGCAAAAGTGAACACTTGATACGCACTTTCCATGTAGAAAGATTTATGACTAATACCAGTGCCAGGCTCGTTAGCATAACTGCGTTCAGATTTATGCACTACATTTTCTACACATTCGTCAATGATTTCAAATTTGGCGTGAACAAAATTTCGTTGGTATAGTTCTTCAATGGTTCTTGTTGTAATGCATGTGTGTATAGTTTTTTCTATGAAAATTTTATCAAAGAATATATACAGGTTCTCGCGTTTTTTACATAGCACTTTCTCCAATAGCGCCCTTCATTCGATATAAATATATACATCCTCGTCTAATACCATTGATTTTACATGTAAAATAACAACAAGAAACGACAAAAGTGACCTCTTGTAGCGGCACAGTTGAAACTAACAAAACAAACAAAATTGAACATGTCATTCAGTGTTGGTTCTGTTGTTTGCCGTATAGCCGAAGAGAGATGTCTACAGCTTAGTGGCGTTGGATGACATTCAACACCCATGAATATATATAATTTGAGGGAGGCGTAAGCTAATTTATCTCAAAACCAATTTGTTCATTTCACGCGATGGCGCAAAAATCAGCACATTGGAACCAGTTTAATAATAAATTATTTCTTCTCCACAAAAGTGAATATAAAAACAATTTGATTTACACATTTAAAAATGGATTTCAAATTGTGATTTTCGCACAACACACGATAATTAAACCGAAAGCTTGAAAGAAATTTTACTGTTTGGAAATGGAAATGCCATTTGGTTTAGGATAATACATTTATAGTCTGTTTTTATTCACAATTGGTGGGGCCTACATCATACACTTACACATTCGAGTTTATATACAAAAAATGAGTCGTTTTTATGGCTAACTGTTATTGAATTCATTTCAATTTTGGTTGATATTGCAATTGCATGTAAATTAAACAAAAATTTGTGTGTGGTTCTGAGGATTTAGATTTTCGATGCAACCGTGTTATGTATAAGGTCAGATATGGTATAGTAGGAGAAGAAAAACAATAAAGAAACAAACTTGTATAAACATCCCAAGCGCGACTCCACATTTAGCTTCTAAATGTGACACCGTAGTAAGTGTGGGCATAGGTTTTGCGAATAAGCGACAAAGAGAATGGAAACAAGTGCGCGTGTATTAGTCGCTACATTGAGAAGCATCGTATCAGGCTACTCACTATCACACACGCACTTGTTTCCATTCTCTTTGTCGCTTATTCGCAAAACGTATGCCCACACTTACTACGGTGTCACATTTAGAAGCTAAGTGTGGAGTCGCGCTTGGGATGACTCTTTTGGGATTTATATATTTGTGAATTGATGCAAAATTCGTAAAAATTAATGATAAATCTGGATAAACATTCACACTAGTATTCGCACCTTCGTGCGCACACATTCAAACATGATGTACATGGAATTTTGTACATTTATAAGTGTGACGGTGCAAATACTAACATTAATTTTTTATAGAAGCATGGCAAACATAAAACGCATTCGCATTAAACATCCGCAGCATTCCGCGAAATATATGTCCCCTACTGGCACAGTCATCACTAGGTGTATAGTGTGTGGTAACTATATATTTATACAAAGAACACTCAACGTCTACATGATGCTATCACTCATCACTTATATGAATGGGAGCTGCCATAATCTACCCGAAAAATTTCAATAGCACTCAATAAGTGAATAAATTTATTTCGCCCCTTTTCCGCTACAAGAAAACTTCGAATTTCTGTTTTTTTTTCAATTGTTTCCCCAAAAAAACGCAATTCTATTTGTGATTATCGTCCGGTGCTAGTCCGAATGATGTTGCATAACTAGCGCCATAACTTCAGATATCGGCAAAGTGTCGGAACTATTGTGTACGTGTACATCGTATGATTGTATTGTGTCATCTGAAGCATAGTAGAGCATGACACAAGCAAGGCAGAAGACAGCAAACAACGTGCTGCGCTGCTTTGCAACAACATTCTTGTATACACAGGCACAATCGGGCATAATATATGGCACAATCGGGGAAAAATCGGAAATTCCCGATATTTTAACTTGCTTCCCGACTCCAGACTTCTTGTATACTTTCCTACCTATTTTCCCGATATTTTTATGTTCATGAATTATGTATCTTTTTCTATAAAAAAATATATGTACATTGAATATGATCGACTTCGTATTTTGGCGAACAAGTGAACAATAGTTTTTCGAAATCGATTTTTTTGATTACACAATAGTAGTCTGACCTGACTGTAAGAAGAATTCGTTCAATGGCTTTGATTAGGTCCAATTGCAATCAATATTGCTTGGAATTTTTCAATGCAATCAAAAAGAATTCATTCGTTGCTGTGAGTTGAGTGAGTGGTTTGGTGTGCGTGTTGGAACAAAATGCATACTCTTCGTTAGTCTTTCTCTTTTTGTGTGCGGTTGACTCAAACCACTCACTCGACGGTTCACTCACAGTAACGAACGTTAGACCAAGTACACACAAAACGATGCATTCTCACCAAAGGAGTTCTCAGCATTTTAGATATATCCATGCATAGATATGGCAGCATGCTGAACCGATTCTCTGTCTACTACTGAATGATCAATTCATTGAATCTACACACACGGTAAAATGTCTTTGTTTCTTAGTGTTAGTGATTTTGTTTCTTGAATCTATACAATAGTTCTTTTACTACTACGAAGAATTTTTTTCGTTGAAAAAAAAACTTTGGTTGTGTTGGTACGAAATTTGACAGTGACAGAATTTTTTTGCGGGGAATTCTTCGTAGTAGTAAAAGAACTATTGTATAGATTCAAGAAACAAAATCACTAACACTAAGAAACAAAGACATTTTACCGTGTGTGTACCGATGATAAATGTTAATTTTTGCTTATTTCATTTGATCCAAATTTTTTTTTATTTCCCCAATTCCCGGTTTTTTTTTCACTAAAATTCCGGATGTCCGCGATAAATTTCCCGACATTTCTTGGTTTCTTAAAGCTTAAACCCGAAAGGACAATCCCAAATTTTTACGAATAAATTCCCGATTTTTGCATAAATCCCAATGCGGGGTCTACATATATTGGAAAACTGTATGAACCTCAGAGTTACTTATGTATGAAGTTTCCGAAATTGAATAAACCACAGAACCCAATGGTTGGGCCCATCAACATAGGCCAAAACAATGGTGAGCTTCGTGTACTAGTGCATTTAATATAGCTAGCTTATTTTGGAAATTGTTTCTTTTTCAGCTTGAGGCTTATCAAACATAATACCAAACGAACCAATCACTCGGTGTTATTCGTGAATTTGGATTAAATCAATCAAACAAATGTAAAAGTTAGCTTTCGAACTGAACAACGGCTGAAGTGTTTGATTACACAATGCTCAGATGCCTCATCGATTTCTTATGAAAATATTCGTTTGTATAGTTATATTTCTTCTAATAGATCTAAAAGCTTACCGCCTAAAGTCTCGGCTCCAGCATGCATATATTACAGGATTCATACTAGAATTGATCCAACCAAGCCATGTTACCACTGCCGACACGATTTCCTCATGCTCAATGCATTGTATACAGAATCCAGAAAGCAAATTGACGACGAAAAAGGGGAGCCAGCATACGATGAAAACACCCATTACAATGCCGAGCGTTTTTGCCGCTTTCTTTTCTTTCGCGAACTTTGCCAATTTTCGAGAGAGTGAGAAATTTTTTCCTATGTTTTGCTGTCGATAACGGCCACCTGCTATTGCGTATCATGTCGCACCAAAGAATTCCATTGAAAAATGTAAATCAGAACACAATCCAAGCAAATGCTAAAATGTGCACTTTTTGCGAAACGAAATCAGTTTAAATCAAAAGCATATACAATCGCTTGTTTTAAACATACGTTTGTTTCAGTTTTCGGTTGAATTTCCGAAAAACTAAAACCACGTTCACTCTTTTTTTGCATATATTCTGCAATCGAAAATACAGTGATTTGAAAAACAGTATGCTCCTTACGTTCGAGGATATTCAGTAAAAGGGATGTGTAGTAAAATGCTCTTGATTTAAGCTTATTCCATTTCACTGAAGCCACGGTGCATGTGTATGCTCTTTAACAGTCGAACTATTGATGTGAGCTAATGTGGTCATACCGTGTAATCCATTATTTTGTAAAGCTGAAAGAGGTTCCTCTTCAGGCTCTTCAGGCGTTGACGTTGCTGTGGCTGAATGTGAATGATGGTGCTGATGGTGACCTTCGCGAGTTGTACCACCCCGATGAATACGTAACTGCAGTTCACCCGAAGCCATTAGAACCTGCTTTGTCCCTAGCTTTAACGATCTTGTTTGTACAACGGCTGCTCGGTAAATGCGACAATACGTGAATACCATCACCAGCAACGGCAGATAAAAAGAAATAGTCGACGAAAATACTAAGTATCCTAAGTGTTCAGTGAATGTGCATTTATACGGGGGCATTCCGTTTTCACGCGCCGCTCTCCACCACACAATCGCAGGAAAACTTATCGCCCCGGAACATACCCAAACAGCCGCTATGAGAGCGGCGGCACGTTTCCGTGTCATCCGCATCGGATAACTAAATGGGTCGGTTATAGCCCAATATCGATCCAGCGAAATTACGCACAAATTGAGAATAGAAGCTGTGCTAAATAAAACATCGAGCGAGCGCCAAATATCGCACCAATCTGTCCCAAAAAACCACGTGTTTTCCAGTACTTCGTATAGTGCTGAAAATGGCATTACCACCAAACCCACTAGGCAATCAGCTACCGCTAGGCTGGTCACAAACAAATTGGTGGACGTGTGCAAGTATCGTTCCCGTATAACCGCTAGTATGACTAATGAATTACCGAATACCGTAGCGAACGAAAATAAAAATAGAAATGCTAATAAGCCGAGTCGATCATTCTCCAGGCGTTCTAAATACACGGAAAAGTTTGGTTCGATTGTACAACAGGTAGCCTCGACTAAATAAATATTATCCGTTGTATTGAATAATGATCTATTATCCAGTGTAAATAATTGTGAGATATTCCAATAATAGTTTTCAGTGGCATTATTCATTATTATTGCTTTATATGATGAATATGGGATATGTGATAGTTTAAACACAGCACTGAATCATTTTCACTTCTTGTTATCAATATGGAAATTGCTTCGTTTTATCCGCTTATACTTTTTCTCCTTCTTCTTCTTCCTCTCCCGATCGGGTTCGTTTTCGTTCTTGTTTTCGTTTATTTCCCATATGAAGTTCGGTTGATAACTTTGTTTCTTCCTTGTTACTTAGCGTCTTGGCTCCGCTTGTGTTTATGTTCTAAACTTTCTAATTTCAATTTCATTTCCATTAATTTGCTTGTTGATTCTTAACGTATTGCAAGTACAATCGACAGTTCGTGTATGATCGCATATGCAGTTTATTTACAAATTGAATCATTTTCACTGCTTGCACATAAATGTTCTATGTTCTATTCTCTATTTTCTACTTGTTGTTCCATACGATATAATCAATTGTACTTTTTCCACATTAAACACCATTCTGATTTCTCTTGTTTGAATCACTTCCGTTTGCGTGAGTTAAAAGTTGATTGAATGCTAGAGATGTTACACATTACACCAGTTTTATCATAGAATTGGATTATTGTGATATTTTCTGTTAATTAACTGGTTGTATTGAACTGTGCTATAGGCATATTTTGTACTCGATTTTGTATGATTCCGACAGACTTGCTTTGATTTTCAAAATACAGTTTCGGGCTTTGATTTTCCTGTTTAACAGAAACGGGAGAGAAAGAGAGAGAGAGAGAGAGAGAGAGAGAGAGAGAGAGACATTTTATTAATATAAAATTCTGGCTTTGTTTAGATTGTGAATAATGAAAACTGAACAAAATAAATTTAAGCAAAAATGGTACTGAAAGTTCAAATCATCCAAATCCACTTAAGAGGCTTTTTCTATTTCAAAGTTTGGTCAATGGTCATCCATCTAATAACTAGAACATACAATATTACAACAACAAAAAAACTTGGTCTTCAACTATATAATACATGTAAGCGCGTTTCGAAAGTTTTATCGCTTCTGATACCTGCGCAGTTTTCAATCATATTAACATTAATCCGTAGAAACTATTTGCCTAGACGCAATAAATAGCATACAACGTAGTGCAGCTTCAAATTAATCCGTTCAAAATTGAAAGCAGCTTGTGTTTGATAGCATTTTCACGGTTTGAGCTCAGTTTGCTTCCGATTTGCAAAGCGGAAACTGTTCCAAATTTTGCTTCTAACTTGTCAGCTGCTAACGGCTAACACTGACGCCGTTCTATATAAACCACGTTTACATGCTAGTAATGCGTAAGAAATGTTAAATGTTATCTCACGTTATGGTATAATTGCTTTTTATACACTAACGCATGCTACATGCTCGGCACATGGTACGGAATTGATGCATTGCTTCAATTTTGTGCATATTTGCTTCAATGCAACGTAACATGATTTTAATCATCGTCATCTTTTACTATTCAAATGTTCAACCAACGCCAAATATCGACGAATTGTGTTTCTCGTGGGAGCGAATACGAATAACGAAATCGATGTATATTTTGCTGTAGCTTGTTAGAAATATGGTTACGATTGCGGATGCTCGTCGCTTGTTCAACTGTAAACAATAAGGCTGTAATTAACTCGAACGGGCATGAACACTGCACAGTTCCAAATCAATTAAATTTGATTGAATTGCAAATAAATTAACTTATTTTATATCAGCAATAATTATGGTTGGATTTGTTAGTCGAACGAAATAAATTGCTCATTGTACTTATTGTACTCCATAACAGCTAGAACACATCCCCGCTACCTAAAATCAGCTCTCTTAAACACAACACAACACAACACAACCCAACTCAACGCAATCCAACCTAACCTAACAATTGAATATTTGTAAGTTTTGAACACTTGGGTCCTTATTCCATTTCATTTAAAGCACAATGAAAACATCGGCGAATCAGCGAAATTGAAATTTGATGAAAAATGTTGGGATAGAATAAAGTGAATGGAAAGCATTTACATGCACAAAATGGAGTCCTGATTTATGATGCATTTCCCCGCAGTTCGTTGGCCAATTAACTTGAGGACATTAACATACATAATTGAACAATAAGCGCATCGAACGAGCAATATAAAATGCGTATTATCCCAGGCCATCGATCTGTTCAGTTGGTCAGCTAGTTGTCGAAAAATCGCAAACGTACACATTAAAGCGTTCGTTTATTTACGACTATTTGAATAGAAAATTTTGTCTCCGTGGGTATTAAGCATAAATTGTTATAAACAACTTATTGAAGAAGAAGAATAAAAGACTGATGTAAAATGCACGAAAAACTTGAAGTTTTTAGATGCAATCGAATAGTCTATTCTATGCACATGGATTGCACATTACTTTAAGCAACAAATAACAACAACAACAATAACAATACATTGATGACGACAGAGTCGACAACCAACACCACCACCGCCACTACGACCAGAAGAGAATAAATTACGAATACGATAGACATGAATAATCGTCCCGGCTTCGTGGCTATATTAATGTACATAAACTCTTTGGTATTATTTCTTTTTAACTGTGACTTTTTAAAAAAAAAGTTATATGTATATTTTATACTCATTCAATAGTCAATGTTACATACAACGAACGGCATACAAGGTTTAACCTGGTTTGTATACAGCTCGACTGAAATAGGCGCAGGGAAAGACAGCACATCCACAAGCAGAGGTTGCTTTGCTATTTCGCTGGTATAACGACAATTTCAGCACTGAATACAAAACACCATTTATATTTTTAGACGCCATGTATAGCCATGTATTTCTATCTATAGTTGTATTGGATCTTGCATACGGAAATTATTTAGAGGTGAGTGAATTTTAATGTGACTAAAAATGACACAGAATGCAAACATTTTCACTTTAATCTCAATTGCTTTCTGTGTGTCTTCGTGTGTGAAGAATTTATCGAATTTATGTATCTATGAATTTATGTTTTCGATTTATGTACACATGAGATATGTAACATATTTCACATATGACGTTGAAAAACATTTTTGCAAAATGATTTTTAACTTTTCTTATTCAATTTATACATTTGCATCATTTTATTTTGTAACCACATCTGAGCTTATTAACGGAAAAATCCTTTAGAAAGTAAAATATGAAAAATAAACAATCGGTAATTTAGCATTAATAAAGTAACACTCAAGTTGCGCACATCATGATGGTAACAATAAAAGTGCTAATTGCACGTCCTCACTTTAGGAGGACTTTTTCCATGTCCAGAGATAATAACCACCACTGGGTAACGAAAAAATTTCGTTGAAATGCAGAAGAAAATATAATCAAGGAGGAAGTGAAAATAAAGATCTCATCACCTCCAGCGCTAAGGGTAAGTATATAAAGATGAAAAATACCGATAACAACCCATAATGACGGAAGCATATTACATTTCCAATGTGAAATCGGTCTCTTCAGTCATATTCTTTGTCAGCACTAGACACTTTTTGCATATCGCGCTGTTCTCAATTTGGCAAACATGCTGTGACACTCAACTCTAAGACGACATTTTCGAACTTTTATATCATCAAACTGCTTTCAATTCATCGAAAATATTATTTTTAAAGAGAAAAAAGTAGAATTCAAGACATTGAACATAAAATAAACTGATTGCGGATGACAAATCTCCAAAAACACTTGATCGGCACATTGAATGGCACACAAATTTAAAGTTTACATCATTGACATAAACTTGGAATTTGTGCCAATGAAAATGTGTTTTAAATCTCACAAAAGACAGATTATTCCCAGTTTTCAGCATGAAGAAACATCTTAATCACAATTTGAGAAAATCAACGCGCAATATAACGAAGTAAAGTCACAAAATTTTATTCGTTTAAAATTGATTCATAAAACGAATGTAGAGAAGTGGCAAACAAAATCAAAGAAAGGTAGCAGATAAGAATCATCAATGCAAATGAAGAACGAAAAATATAGAAAAGAGATGAAGCTACATCACCGGTGCACTAAAAGCATATATCCAGGGAAATCTCTGCTGAACTCGGAAGTTGGAAAATGGAGAAGGAAAAAATTGGAATGATTTCCATTCACAGCGAATGTTTGATGAATAGCGCACATATCTTCCAGACTAAGCTGGCTATGCTGGACTCACTAAATATATTCACGAAAGTTGGTGCAACGTTCGAAAATGTAGAAACATCACTTTAGCGTGATGAATGAAATTATAATAACATTTCAAATCAAATAATCGAACGCCGTGAATACGCATAAATCTTTTCGGTTAGTTGTACTACGGGAAAATTCAACGTTAAAAATGGTGGTTGCACGTTGTAAACTGTTTGAATAATTATCTATTTGCATTTATAAAATATGTTGGTGTTGTGTATCATTCTAGTTTCATCTTATTCATTTCATAGGTGGAGTACCTAACTGTCGAATTCCTTTTGGGTTTTGATACGATTTTTTTTTATTTCATTCGTTTATGAATATTTGTGGAAATTGGAGCAAATAAATCATACATTTTTAAATCACGCGAAAAACGCATGTTGAAAGTTCACTGTCGATCTAGTTTTTTTTACTCCAGGTAGTTTTTTCATACTCATTGTTCCCTATCCCTCACACTCTTTCCGTTTACTTCGTTTGCACGTACCATCGAATTTGATTTATGTTTCCGTTTCCAAGTCACATTGCTACTGCCATCCAAAAGAGTGAGAAAATAAAGTGGGAGGGATAACTGCGGGAGAAAAAACGAATCAGTTGCTTGTTACAAGTACAATTTCGTCGAGAAATGGAGGAAAATTCGATGAATTTGCTTATTGTGTGTAAAATGCTCGTTTATCGTGGCTTATTTATTGCCGATTGAAAATGTGTTCCTAGATGTGTTCACATTGATGCTGAGCTGTCGATTTTAGGATTATCTATTTTGTCGAATGCTCTGTTTACTTGGCGACACGTCCAAATCGATATAGTAAAATTAATAGATGTTGGCGCGGAGAACACTGTGATAAATTTGTTTTCATCAATTACAATCAAGACAAAAAAGTCACCACTAAACTGCGATTGAATAATAGATAGACTTCGAAAATCATTAAAAGAAGCCGGAATGAAAAACCAACGATAAGAAAATTGCAAACACTCACGAATACACAGTCAAAATTGGAATGAAAAAACAAATAAATTTTTCCACCATGTTTTTTTTTTCATTATTATTTCGTTCACCTTATTCAAATGTATATGTCACTATTGCTTCTATTGACAGTTCACCTCTTAGCTTCGACAGTATTTTATTTTTCTTGAAGAAATATTTGCATATAGATCGAATCGTACGGTGAAGACGAAGCTAAATTACTTGCTGTGGATTTATATGGAGTATATATACTATATAATTATAGCAATCCCCAATGTTAAAAAAGCAGTGATGTCGATAGGAGCCATCTTCAATACGAAATTTAACACTGTTCGTCATTGTACAAAGTTAACATGGAAGTGAAAATTTGATTTATTAAAATTTGAAGTGGTTTCATGCTTTGGAATACAGTGGAACCTCGGAAATTAGGAGGTGTTTGTACTTCGGGTACTTCTAATTTCTGAATTCTTCTAATTTCGGAGGCAAATTGTTTTGCATTAATTTTGCAGTTAAATGAACAAAATGACACTACAGTAACACCAGAACGAAATTCCCAAATAAAAATATAACTTTGAAACATACTTTTAACAAGATTCTAATATTTTTGATACTCTGCCTTAATTACACCGTGCAACACATGTTTCTGCACATGAGAAATTCCGATTGCTTGTTTTAGAGGACCAAAAACCAAGCACTTTTGCATCATTAGTTTGTTCGAAACCACGTCTAGATTTTTTTTTATCGACACATATAAGACAAATTTAAACTCAAAATGGGCAAATCACAAACATGAGCTTCGGTCTGACGGGTAAACGCAAATAATTTCTACCTTTTCTGCCCTTCAACATCTAGTATGATCCTTTACGAATATTTTGGGTACTTACATGACCAAACCGAGTGATGTTTTCACATATTTCTGGCCGCATATTTGGTTGGTTCGATTTCAACTCTAAAAGAATCGACTTTTGGCCAAAAATCCTTGAATATAGGCTTTTCAGGGATGGTATCTTGGCGCAAAGTTATTTTTTCTCGAAAATATGGGGAGTCTACCCAGACAAAAACTCTCAAAATTGACTTTTCGAGGTACTCCCCGAACAAAAGTTACATTTTTCAAGCATTTTGCTATGAAAATATCATTTTTTGTTCGGGAGGTACCCCAAAAATCATTTATAAGAGATTCTGTGTGAGAAAATTCCCAATATTTCTCGAAAAAATAAATTTTTTACTAAAAAACTCATCCAAAAAGTGTATTTTTGGGGTACCTTCCGTACAAAAATTGATAATTTCATAGAAAAATGCATGAAAAACGTAACTTTTGTTCGGGAGGTACCTTAAAAAGTCAATTTAGAGAGTTTTTGTCTGGGTAGACTCCTCATATTTTCGAGAAAAAATAACTTTGCGCCAAGATACCATCCCTGAAAAGCCTATATTCAAGGATTTTTGGCCAAAAGTCGATTCTTTTAGAGTTGAAATCGAACCAACCAAATATGCGGCTAGAAATATGTGAAATCATCACTCGATTCGGTCATGTAAGTACCCAAAATATTCGTAAAGGATCATACTAGATGTTCAAAGGCAGAAAAGGTAGAAATCATTTGCTTTTACCTGTCAAACCGAAGCTCATGTTTGTGATTTGCTCATTTTGGCCTGAAATTTGTCTTGTATGTGTCGATAAAAAAAAATCTAGACGTGGTTTCGCACAAACTAATGATGCAAAAGTGCTTGGTTTTTGGTCCTCTAAAACAAGCAATCGGAATTTTTCATGTGCAGAAGAAAAAGTTGAAATTTGTTACACGGTGTTATTCTTTTCAATAATATTCCAATTAAATTAGAAGAATTATCAGGCAAAACAATTCATTTATTTCGAGATGAAAGATTATAAAAACTATGGAGATGTATTTTTTTCCATAAAAAAACGAATGTAAAGTAAATTTGGAGCAATCCGAATCCAAAAAACAAAATTTGTTCATTTTTGGACGAAAATCGAACATATTTCCAGAAGATTTTGAGTTCAATTTGCTTCAAATCAGCCATGATTGTATATTTTAACGATGAAATGTTCCTAAAAATTTTCACTTTCAAATAGAATCCACATTAATATGTTTTGTTTCGAGATTTTGAAGCTGAGGCTCATAATTTTTGGAAAAAAACCACAAATAGTGATTCAATTCCTAGGTTTTGTCAAGAAATTCCAATCGATACTTTGTTCCATTTAAAATATTTTTCGTTCGATACAATAGCTACATTGCATTAAATAAGCATTTAAAAAAGTACCTCTGAAATTAGAAGATAGGAATTCTAATTTCTGGATCTTCTAATTTCCGAGGTTCCACTGTACCACAAATTTAAAATGAATTTCTTATTACAAAGCAGAATATGGATTTTCTGTATTGCAATTTATATTAAATGGAAACGTCGTAGTCAATGTAATTGTCACATTCAAGCTGCATTTAAGATAAAGCCAATGCCTAATTTAAGCTGCAGTTATTGTCTTTTTCTGCAGTTGTGATTCCAGAAATGCAGTTATGATTATTCATTGAAACGACAATTTTTAGTTGTATTTAAAACTTTTTTACATTAATCATTCAAAAATTTTCGCTCGATTTGCTCGCCATTATTACTTCTCCACTAACATAGCTTGTTGGGAAAAGTATTGGTTTTATTCGGAAATTTTAGGGTACACTAAGAGAACTCTGTCGGAAAAATTCGCAACCTTCATTTGGAAATGGCTAGTTTCCAACATTTTTTATATGGCGATTGTGAATTGTCCAACTTTTTCTGCAATACGATACTACCAAAAAAATTGGACAATTCACAATCTACATATAAAAAAGTTGTAAACTAACCATTTCCAAATGTCATCTGTCATTTGTTCAGAATGTTTTTTCTCAGTGTATATCTACTTTTAGCAGGACGCACAATAAGTCACGTAAAACTCCTTATAAATCATATCTATGAATGGAGAAATGTAAGTGGGTTCGTATGTGTGCCGAAAATCTTTTCTCTTCAAAATATCATTGGTTCTGCCAATGGCATTGTGAATTGATAGACTACAGCCCATGTTAAGGCCCATGGAGTGCTCCGGGAGGCACTTTTAGCCGTGGAATACCCGTGTACCCAATACAGAAGATGAGTTGGTTCGAGTACACGTAAAAATGGGTTGTAAATAACTCGCTAGGTTGGTGTACATGACGGACTAAAATATCCTATACACCAACCGTAATGAGCAATGTTCGATTGCTGATGAATATATCGGTATATCAGAAATTGTAACATTCCCCCCATTTGAAATAACCAAAACAAAGGATGTGAATCAATTGAAGAGTGCGGTTGAATGGTTTCGAACGTTGGTCACACCTGAAGTAAGTCAGGACATGACTATCAGATACTTCAGTCGTTTGGGTCTAATCAGTAAATACCACGTACACCCAAAAATAGAATCTGTGATTCGAAGAACTGGACAAAAAACCATGGGTATGTGCAAAAAGTCAATAGACCTACGCATTGCTTCATAGAAGGCCGCCCTAATATCCATCCATACAAGTGGGTTCAATTTCCATCGATTAAAATCTTTCTACCCCCTTTTTGGAAAGACTTTATTCATGAGAAAGGTGTAAAATTGCGATGTTTGTATGACGTCGTTCAAGTGCACGTTGACGAGATAATTGATAATTGTAAAAGGACGAAATTGCTATTTTTTCGTGAAAATAATGGGGTTTCGGAATAACAACATTATGCTCTCATATCAGCATGTTTTCGTTGAAAATCGAGACATTTCAAGGAAAAATCGCACCCTTTGTATGAATCTCTTCTAGTTCATAGACTTTTTAATTTTCCTGGTGAGTCATATGAACTTGAATTTCGACAAAAAATAATTTTCTGGTTCCATCCTATCTATATGATGTTGATAAGATGTCGAAGAATGTTTATATTTACATTTCTGACATAGTATACACTATATAGAACAAATTATTATTGAACGTTTTCTGCCCATTAAAATACATCTACACATTTTTCAAAACTGCAATGATTTTTTGTTAAATTAGGCATTGATAAACTAAATTACAAGACCAATTCACGATCGTATCCTGGCATACATCGTATAATGGCATATAGTGGTCATTCGACGTAGTATAAACCACAACCACAATCGGATATCAACATCTTACATTAAATCATTTTGAAATCAGATTAAAATGTAGGTTATAGTATGGTCGGTATTTTGTTATAATCAAATAATCATATTTTTCGGCAGTGTTTGGGAAAAAAATGTGCTCTTGAAAAGTTTGCTTTTAACTTTTGAACCAATCACCTGTATTTTAAATACGGTTGAATTTTGCATTTTCTTGACACTTTAATACATTTAGTGATTCCACAAGGCCAATATAATTATCATTTTCATTAAAGTTTAGTGCAAAAAATTAGTATCAATTCAATTTCAAGAATAAATAAATATTGAATATAATAAGGATTTTCATTAAGCTAATTATAATAGTTTGTTCATCGTCATCATAATAAATCGTTCAAGTTTTCTGTGTATGGATAAATTTTTGCTGGGAAATTAACTTCCGAAATTTCCTGCCCAACCAATATATATGATGCATATAAACTTTTGTTTTTGATGAAACGAAACATATAACGACGCACACTTTAAATTGAACTTATTCAATTACTCGCAATTACCAAAGAAAAAAAAGAATTAGAAAATTGATTAAGAATGACAAAATATGGTCAGAATTAATTTGGAAAAATTGGCACTGGATTGAACTTAAAATGGTAATCCTGATCGATTTTGGCCTCTTTCTAGGGAAAAATGAAATCAATTGAAATTGAATGATTGAGTAAGTATGAACGTTTATTTTCACGTTAGTAGCGATTTTGCTATATGAAAAATGTTAAATTTTGCGATTGTTGGTTTAACCGATTTTGTGGAACCGACGGAGTGGTATATATTAAGAACAAAACAACTTGCGTGTCGTTGAAATTGAAATATATCCATATTTGAAGATGTGATTTATACAATCTCCACAACTGTTATGGATGTTTATTGCACACTAATTTTATTTTCCTATTGAGTTTTTGTGTGGATGAGCGCAAAAGAACAAATCTGCATGGCGATTGACCACTTTATTCCATTTTGTTCTTCTGCAACTCTGCGGCCGATGTTTAATATGTCCTTCACTCATTCTATAGTGGCTTGTTTTTTCCTTCTTCGGAACATAAGTATGAATCGAGTGATTCGACACGGAATAAAAACTAAAACACCGCTGTGCAGCTTCGATAACTCTGCATCTATTTTGGAATGATTGTAACTCGAGTTCGAATTTTTGCTAGCAATAAAAGCCTTTCCATTACTATTGATGTTTGTATCTGTATGCTCTATTGCTTCTTTTTTTATCCGGTATATTTTCTTACAGTTTCCCACAGTTTCGGATTTTTCGATATCTCTTTTGGTCAGTTTGTGAATCGTATATTGGCATCAGCACATAAAATATACATATAAATATTTTTTGCAGTACAGTTGCAATAAATTACGACCCATTACTGTTATATTAGAAGCTGATATTGGAAGCCTTTCATTTGCTCACTTTTCCACCAGATTTCAATGCCCGCTTGCACAAACGCACTAAAAATTAAGACCAAAAATCAAATAAGCAAAAATAACGAGGGAAAAGCAATAAATAAAGGAAGGGCACTAAAAAAACACAGTGCTAACAACAACTAATAACATAACTATGACGATAGTACGCAACGACATCGTCAACGACCATGATGATATAAAGCAATTCACAGCAGCCAGTCAGCCAGCAAACCACTCATCCAACAAAACTTAAAGCAAATAAACAAATGAAAAAAGGCACTTAACAATGGGCCGACCGAAAATTTTCACTTTGTAATTTACATACTTGAAGCACATTAAAATTTATGATTTTTCCGAAATGATTGCTTCCCAGCACTGTTTGACTTCTCAATAAATGAAGTGTTTGAGGGGCCACTGCCGAAATAGTCCCGTTCATATTAAAGAAACCGCCACTACGGAGCACTGAATAAAAGCACGACGATTTTAATAACGGTCGCGATAACGAGAGAAAGAGACGAGAGGGAAACAAAAAATACGTCAGCAACTACCACAGACTGAACTTTGGATCCCGATCCAAATACTGGCGCAACGTCAACAACGAAATAAACAATATACAATAAATTTTAGGAAACACACAATATTTTTTCTCAATTTTTCCCGTGTTTCTTGCGTTCGTCGTTTTGTGAGTGGAAGTTGCGTTAAAAGCACGACCGAAAACACTTTATGCATAGTTTTTTGAACTGAAACGCTTAAATGTGTGTTGTCTCAGTGGTATCGAAAGACATACTGCCGCCAAAATTCCAATTCCATGCTAATCAAACGCATGTGCATTGTTGTTTGCGCTCATCTAGAAAAAGCCAACGGCAAAGGGTAGTTTGGTTCAGTTCAGTTCAGTTCTCCTTGATGTGAGTATGTATGGATGGATATTCGTTGATATAATTCATCCATTTTCGGTCGACACAACAAGCGCTCCAGTAAAATTACGTATTTCCAACATTCATCCATCCATCCAACGTACTCCATACGCTGTATACCAAACTATATCAATACACTGTGAAGCATATAGCATAAACAACGCTGGGAAACATACTATTGACTCTTACTCTTACTCTTACTCATGTCCAATACATAGCCGTTTCTTCTTTTCATTGAATCAAAGCAAACGATTGAGTTGTTGGTCGCGGAATATAATAAGCGAACAAAAGCGAAAAAGAAAGTCATTTATTTGTTTCTTTAACCGTTGATTCAGAAATGAAATTGAGTCAAGTCAAGTACAATCGCATACCGAATCACTGCAACGTGCAACTTACACGTAAAATTGCAATCTGTTGAGGCTTCCTTAAGCGGAAATCAATGCTGTAATTTTTTTCCTATTTCCTCTCCTTCATTTTCTTCATTAAAGCTGATTTGAATCGAAGTCGAACAAACCTTTTACAGATAAGCTGAATAGAGAGCTAATAGACAAATTGATCTGGTTTGATTTTCGTTGATGGGCACTAAAATAGACATAATCAGAATGGCCTGAATATCTTTGCACAATTTTTTTCTGATTGAAAGCTCAACTGAACGTGTGTGTAAATTGTATATGACCGCAAATTGTCAATACAATTAATATCAATTCAATATAATGGGCATTATTAATTTCCCACATTTTGATGACTGAATAATTTGCATTTTAGACCATTGTTAATGAGATATCCTAAGCAATTGGTCTTTTTAATGGTGGTTCCAATACTTCATTTTGGAACGAATCTTCACATTGACTATGACCTACTACTGTGGGCAAAAAGTATCCGGAAATTGTCATTTTAGCCACTTCAGGTAATGATATCGGTAAAATATTTTTTCCCTGAATTGTTAACCTTAACAAATATCCCAGCTGAATTTGAGCTCAATATGTCAAGTGGTGTGGTTGTGGCAACGGTGTAAGTGATACCTCCTAAGGTACACTCTGTGAATTCCTATTTTTGTGATAATATTAACTGAAAATGGCATTTTCCAAAGAACCAAGCGGTGGAAATGCGATAAAATGTCAAAAGAGTACTAGTTTTGAACAAATACAGAAGACATTTGATGGTTTCACAATGATTTTTGTCAAAAATTTGACTTTTTCAATGCTCAACCAAGAAATCAAAAATCGGGCTCTTCTAGTCTCTTGATCTTTCACCTTCAACACAGCGTGTGTGTCTGTTTCTATTCTACACACTCAATTAAACATCAAGTTTATAGTCCAAATATAGTATTTAGCAACATTAGAGCTACGGAAAAAGACATTTATGAACAAATACTAACAAAGAAACTCGAAAAATTCGAATTTTCTGACATTTTTCAGTTTTTATGGGCCTTCTCGTCAATGGGTGTTGTATTGCTATGTTCAATATATACCAAATTGAAGAAAACAGAATGCCCAACAACTTTGCTGAAGACACCAATGCAATAAAATGTAGCATTTTTGCTCGAACATAGGTCAAAGCATGATTTTATTATTATGATACTTTTTCGAAAATTTGCAGAGTGTACCTTAGGAGGTATCACTTACACCGTTGCCACAACCACACCACTTGACATATTGAGCTCAAATTCAGCTGGGATATTTGTTAAGGTTGTAGCAATTCAGGGAAAAAATATTTTACCGATATCATTACCTGAAGTGGCTAAAATGACAATTTCCGGATACTTTTTGCCCACAGTAGTATAACCAAATTGAGTCATCTTCTTGAAAATTATTCTTTGGACACATGCACAATGTATAACGTCTTTGCCCATTCACCATTAGGTGAACACAGTTTTGTGAGTCAAATTAATAAGCACCACGCGCTGCTTTGTTTGTAAACTGCTTCTTTATACATGCATGAATCAATCTTGAGTTGGTGGATGAAGAATGCTGAATATGGACATTGTATCCACTTGTACAATGAACAATTCCGTCATTTGCTATTGTATGCGAATTGGCTTGCTATTTTACGAAAAGAATCAAGTACAGTGAACGTTCGGGAATCTTGAGTCCCACGAATCTTAATCATGCAGAAAACTTGAGCAAATTTCGGCTCCTACTGTGCATTCTGAAATCTTAGTTTTTTTTTTGAAGATTTCTGAATGTTCGTTTCAAAATGTGTATTAATATCGTATGTAATGAGCATGACAAATATCTCCTTTTGGAAATCGACAAGAATCACAGCAATGCGGGACAAAATTTGCAAGTGACCTCTCCGATTCCGCTCAAACTTGGTGTATGAACTTCTTATGGGCAAAAACTTGCAAAGCCAAAAAAATTTGGGTGACCCAAATTTTGCGAAAAATTGACTAAAGCACTTTTTTCACATTTTTCACTATGAGAAGTGTGGTACAAACTTTCAAAACTATATGCATGGTTGGATAGATAATGGGGCTACAAAAAATTCATCTACGACCACCCCATTCGGGCCCATTCAAGCCCTAAATAGTGGGTTCAAAGTATAAAATGTGAAAAAACTCAAATTGACGTGGTTTTTTCTCGATTTTTTGGGCTTAAATGGTAGGCAACCACAAAATCTAAAACATGGTGAATCCAAATCACAACTGGCACCCTCTAGAAATGTAGAAAAAAAATTATGTATTGTATGATGTCACCATATTTTCGACTGTTTAATTTTTTTAAACACACACACAGAAAAGAATCCCCGGAAATTTTAGGTGTTCGCCGTAAAATTTGACATTTATATATAAATTTCTATATACATTTTACCAGCAACACTTGAATTTTCCGGGCGATGACATAATTTCAAATATTCCAA
>NW_022601408.1:4997103-5009510 GCF_009176505.1 Sitodiplosis mosellana
CCGGATCTGGTCCATCCTGAAGATCCACTTCCAGAACTGGGAGCAGTTCTGGTCGATCCTGAAGATCCACCAAAACCCACTTCCAGAACTTGATGATTATTAAGATTGAATGTTGATAAATTATCAGGATTCGATCTTGATAACTTCCAAACGATATTATTAAGATTCATCCGATAACGTTATTATTTGAATATAGTTAATAACCTGATAAAAAGTTGATAGCGTTATTAAGATTCCATCATAATAACGATATCGAACGATATTTTTAGTTTATTACGATATCTTGATAAAAAAAAATCGTGAGCACAGCTATAGCGATCTGCCCGCACTGCAGCTCAGAACTTGATAGGAAATGTCGGGACTTTTTGGATTTTTGAAAATAAACACCCCAAATCTAAAAGTCTCGACAAATTTGCTTAAAATGCTTACAGAAAACTTTATTAGCAAATTTCAAAGCAAAGTCTGTAATTCGACGAATTACCAATAGATAATTTGAATTGTTGGCAAAACAAATGGCCAATAGTAAACACAAACAGATAGCGAAAATCTTGGTATATTTTTATTTATTTGATAAGATTCGGAGTTATTCCAAACGATCAATTGGATTTTTAGAAATGGAATGGAAACGTTCAATTCAAAAATAGAATATTTTATGGTTAGTAAGTTAATTGAACGTTTCCATTACAATGTACATTATTACTTTTCCGTACACACTATAGAAGTAAAAATCGGTAATATTTATTATTTTCGTTATTACTTATTACTGGCAATATACGGCATATACAACAGCGAGCACAACTATCATTTGGTTTGACGTTTTGCTTTTAAGGTAGTTCGAGTAACTTAAAAGTAAGTTGAGTAACAGTAAAGCCGCTGTTAAGTACTGAGCTTCACGTCAAGTCTACTGTTAAGTTTAATAAGTACGAGTAGTTAGTACCTTAATGATTTCTACAAAACTCAATAGATGGCGTTAGGGTCTTGCATGTGATTGACATGTTTTTTGTATGAAACTTTTCTTCCCAATTATAAGTAATAAGATGCGGTAATAATTATTACATTATTAATTTTTATCTTATTACTGGTAATAACACCGGTAATAATTATTATTATTACCGCATCTTATTACAAGTATAACAGAGTTATTACCGATCTTATTACCGAAAATCGGTAATAAGTAATAAGTAATGAGATTCTTATTATTTACTTCTTTAGTACACACCGTGTCAAGAGTCTATACTTTTTGTTGTCGTTGTTGTCGTAGCTGTCAACGCGATAACTCGAAAAATAATCCAGATAATCGGAACCTGGAAGTCCCAAAAGTTTTGTACTTAGTGACCCTGGGTTGTACTTGCCCTAAGAAAAACCTTCAAAAAATGATAATTTTGTATGGGAGGCACCCGAAAAACGACTCCGATTGGCTTCAATCTTTCTGAGGTTCCATTTTATGCAGAAAATTTAAGATTCTAAAAGTTTCGTTGTCATCACATTTGCACAAGTTTGGTTTTCGGTCCATAATTTTTGTCGAAATTTCCTTGGAAAAAATTGAGGACCAAAAATCAAACTTGTGCAAATGCGATCAACATCAAACTTTCAGAATCTTATTTTTTCTCCAAATAATGAAACCTCAGAAAGTTTGAAGCCAATCGGAGTTGATTTGCGGGTACCTCCTATACGGAAGTGTCAAAATTTCGAGTAAGAAAACCAATTTTCCGTAGAAGTACGGACAACAGTACGGAAAAGTTCGGGATTACGAATGTAATTCATTTTATTCAAGTTTAATATGTTAAGTTTAGTAGGAAAATATTTTTATTATATATATTATTCGTGTCCTCATTTGGGTTGAAATATACATCCAAATGATATCAAATACACAACGTGGACTCCATATAGAAATTTCGTGTTATTACACTCACAAAATAATCCCAACCACAAATATTCGGAAGTCAAAACGTCATCATTTTCCCTATAAACTGCGGCAATGTTTGGCGGTAAGTTATATTTGAATTTCGTGTAAACCGACCTTATGACATTTACATAGTAGCAGTTTATGGGAAAAATCGTGAAATATGTCATAAACTGACATTTAATATAAAGTAACTTCTGAATATTTGAGATTAGGAGTATTTTGTGTGCAGATGACTAAAAATGACAATTTTTGCTCATATCAAGAACTACAACTTTGCCAAATACTTCATGACTGGGAAATGACATCCTGTTGGCCATCATCAAAGAGGGTCACCTAGAGACTGGGTTTATTGTACCATAATTCTACTGTTCGAACTAACATAGCGTCGAAATAGTATGCACGTATATGATTCTCTGTTTCTACAAGCATTCCCCAGGTGGCGTTTTATTTTTCTTGTTCAAAAGGCTAATGCGGATTTTGGGATAAAATTTAAAGGGCCAGCATATCCGCTAGGTATCATTTCAGCCGGTTGATGTTGAACGAAAAAACAAGTCCGAAGTGCTACCAGCGCCATAACCAAAACCGTTATGAATCTGATTTTTTTTCGATACAAATTAATCTAAAAATATCTTCTATTAAAAAAAGTTAGAATCAAATTGCAAATTCTATTTCTCAACGCACAGTTTATAAAAAATATTTTATTTGCATAAATAAAATTTAGAAAAACTACAATTATTCCAATTCAAATGATTTCCATTTGAAATGTGAAACGGCAAGACAGTTGTCACTTGTCAATATGGAGACTGGAGTGTATATCCGTTGACTTACGTAAGATCGCGCTGTTGATTGCGAAGTTTCGAACTTCAAATGGAAATCATTTGGAGTGGAATAATTATAGTTTTTCTATGTTTACTGATGCAAATAAAATATTTTCAATAAACTGTGAGTTCAGAAATGGAATTTACAATTTTATTCTAACTTTTTTTTTCATTAGAAGATGTTTACGGATTATTTTGTATTGAAAAAAAGTCAGACCTACAACGGTTTTGTTTGTGGCGATGGTAGCGATTCAAGCGGCATATGATAGCCTTTTAAAATGTATACCAAATGTCTTATTTCAATTCGCATTAGCCTTTCGCATGCACAATAATGTAACCAACATCCGCTGTTGATAGCAACTGTTCAACAACAGTGCTGCATAGACAGCAGTTTCAATGCTCTAAATATGTTTAACGTTCTCTATATCGGCCATTCCACACGAAATATACCAAGAATCGGATCGACCCTCTGAAAAGCATGGAGTCTAGTTTTCGGTAGAAAATGAGAAAACCAAAATCTTAGGGCTGTAAGTGGCACACATTTTCGAATGTCCATTTCACCCAGTAAAAATTGAAAAAATCGAAGAAACGAGTTTGCGCCAACTGAAATCTAAGTAAGACGTAGTTGACGCATTGCCGCACCACTGGTACCATTGGAAAGGGATGTGACTACAAAACCCAGCCCATTCGACCCCATTCGGTGTTACACATTAAATGATATTTTTCCATGTTTCAATTCTTGCAATCATTTGTTTATGAAAACAAATGCGTCGAACATTCTCACACAAGTCAAACAATTCATCTCAACCAGACGTGTGCAGGGGGGGGGGTTCCGGTTTTACCTCCCATATAGGATTTGAAAATGGAGACCTTCTTCGAGCGATTTTGACTGTTTTACACTAGATAGAATCGATTTTCAAAAAAGGGGACCTTTTTTTTTAGGTCTTCACTTTTTTTTCGACACCCATTGACAAAATTTTTAGACCCCCATCTGCCAAAAAAATTTACCCCCTCTAGGATTTTTGACCTTGCACACGTCTGATCTCAACAACAGCATCGTCACTGCAGTGTTTGTGCGTATATCCTTTCAATGCGACATTCAGATGTGTGCAGGCGAAGCGTTTGTCAAAGCCAGTGCGCAATTCACTCAGAGTGTGTGTGTGTGTGTGTGTGTGTGTGTGTGTGTGTGTGTGTGTTGATACACACAGCTGAGAAGAACGAACGAAAGACGTGAATGGAGAGCAAGATTATCAAAGAAGAATGTGTCGCTGAAATGTTTAAGCAATTACGCATATGAGAAAGTGAGACGAAGAAACAAAACGACGATTGATTGCCAGTGCTAACTTATTAATACACACACAAGCACAGGTATCGCTTCTCACAGTCGAAACTCGATTGCTAATGAATTGTCACTAAATATACTGTGCAGCAATTTAGTGAGTGAGTCCCAATGAACATAAATATATTGAAACAATCGCAGGATTGCCAACAACTGTCAATCGTCAAGATACTTTACACAGCGATAGTACACTAATCAATAAACTGAAGAACGTCAAATCTTTGACCCGTTCAGTTTGCACAATCTAATGATATCGAATGATTGCTTGGTCAAGCGGGCGTCAGAGGCGCTAAAAACCGTCGTATTCAAGCAAAACCAGGTGGCCCATCGGCCAGCGAATTTCCATTTTATGAAATCATAACATTGAGCGAATGTGAATTGGGCGCGTTAACACTTTTCAATTCAAGCACTTAAATTACACTTACGGGAAATGTAAAATGGAGAAAAACATGCTGGTTTTATATAAGGTAATGTCGGGTACTTTGGGACGGCGGGTACTTTGGGACACCCCTCTATCTTTGACAGTTGACTGTCAAACTCACATGTCATTGCTCGTATGATAAAGCCACGCCGAAAAACCACTATTCATTGTGTTTCGGCGAGTGAAGACGCATATTGTGTTAGTGTTCCGATACGGGTGGAAATTTTTTCGAAAATTAGTAAAATCACATTTTTTACCAACCATCCGAAAGTAAATTTTTTTTATCAATTCTAAAGGTAAATATCGTTTATGTGTCGTAAAATGAGCCTATTTTCAATGTATCATACGCATTTTGGTGTGATTGGATCATGGAATTTTTTTTTGTTCGCTTCCAAAATGGGGACCAATTGGGAACTTTGGGACACGCTTGTCGGGTACTTTGGGACACTCACATGTTTCATATGTTTTGCATTGAGAAGCCATTTTTATGATACATAATCGTATTTTAAGTACATTTGTTGCATGTCAAACCGTGTTAACGTGTTTTTCTACAAATTCAGTGAAAAAATGTCGAAGTATTCGGTGATCGACTATGATGTCCTTACGGCTGCTCTCAAAGCCGTGAAATTGGAAAGCAAATCGATTCGTTCGGCCGCTGCAGCATACGGATTAGCAAGAAGCAGTCTTTGTCGCTACATTAGCAAATTCGATGAGCTGGGAAAAGACATCAATACGCTCAAAGATGATGAAATCGTTGCCGTGCTGTGTTCGTTTGCTGGCCATGCAAAAGATAATATGGTATGATAAAATTTAATGAAAATCCGACGTATTATTATAGTGTGTTTCGATCAATTTTTTTCATTTTTAAGATTTACACGCCAGCACAAGAGCTGGAATTAAAAATTCCGATTCAAATGACGATTAATTCATTAACATGACGATTTGTTAAAAATTTCTATCGAAAAATGTCAATATGCATCAAATGATGACATGAACCGACGAAAAATGAATAAAGACTTACAAAATAGTCAATATATGGTGTTCTTATTCCATTTTATTGCTTCTTTTTTAGACTTTTGGGGGTGTCCCAAAGTACCCGACAAATTTTTTTTTTCGAAAAAAAATCACACTTGGGAAAACGAAAATAATTTTTTTCGGAGTGGCCAAATCGATGCACTTACTTAAGCAAAATGATAGCTCGGGAGATTTCCTTTCCAACGGTACCAAATTTCTTGCGAAATATTCATTTCGGACAAATTTATGCACGCAGGAGTTAACCCGTCCCAAAGTACCCGACATTACCTTAAATATAGCACACCAATATTCTGTCGTGTTGATTACTTTAACTTTCGTTTCTGCGTTCTGTTAATAAAAGCATAATAAAACCACAATTTAATACGTACATCGACGCAGTCGGCTCTTGTATAGAAACGACGTCGACAATAATGATATCAAAAGCTGAGCTATTACGTATATAGGATGATTTAAACTGGCTGTTTTGATCATGGTGAAATTAAGAAAGAAACCAAAAGAGAACTGAACAAGAAGAAATCGAAAAGGAAAGAGACTGAGGACGACACACAAAATGGAGCAACAACGTTATCTCATCCAAAGCTATTCATCGTTCGCACACCATTCATAAAATCTGTGTGGAAAATGAAGAATGTGCAGAGAAAGAAATTCTAAAAACATGCGAAATAAATTGGTATCCTCACTTTTGCCGAATATCTACAGAAATATTTTAACCGTTTTCGGGACGCTTTCATGGAAAATAATAAATCGCATTGTGTTTTCGAAGGATAAAAAATGCTGCTTTCAAACGTATTTTTAATGTGAGCTGTATTTGTATGGCGCGTGTGTATGCGTGTGTTATTAAAAATGAGATAATTTTTTTCTGTCTACTACGATGGCTCAAAATTCGACAAAGTTTCGTGTTATGTTAATTTTTGGCCAGAAATTGAACAATTCTGTCAGTCAAATAAATAGGGGACGGTGGGGTAATTCGCCACGGTGGGTAATTCGCCGCACCGGCCTTTTCTCGAAAACGGCAATACATACTAAAAAGTTCTAGTGTCATTTTGAAAAGCAACTAGTCCTCCATATTTGGTTGGTATACTCGACATTTTTCATTCAAGTACAGGCAATCTACAGGCATAGACGTGTTTTGGGCTAGTGCTGAGTTCATTTTTCAAGTCCACAGAATCTTAGTTTTGACTATTTAAATTTATTATTTTTTAAAATCAGGTGAGTCTATTTTGCATCTAAAGACGCGCGCTTTCAAATGGAACTAAGCATGTTTTGGAATTTTTTGTTACTATTTCTTGTTAAATCGAGCTTCGAACAGAAATGATGACGGTGGGGTAAATCGCCGCACATCATTTTTGCGTTTTACCGCTTATTGACGTCTAAAAACCTATATCTGTGAATGTAGCAATGTAGATGGACTTTATTGGATTATTGGATAAATGCAGGGAGTCAAAGACTCGTCGCTCAGGCTGAATTCAGTCTATTGCGAGACGCCCGCTAGTAACATCTTTGAAATCGATGTACTTTTTGTAATCAATCCGATCCGTTCGAGTCGAAATTATGAAATATCAAAAATTTGTTTAAAGCAATGGTGTTGTTTACACGCTTCGTGGTAATATTTTACGATCTTGTGTATGTCGAGTGCATGGACTTTATACCGGTCAATCAAAAGTTTCAGATCTCAAAATTTTTTTTTGACGGAGTTATGTCCAAAACTGTGATGTGCTTATGGCGTCATCCGAGTCGACGTTCGCATTTCTTGTGCGCGGCATAACTCAAACAATTGTCAAGATAATTAAGATCCGAAAATGGCAGAAGTTTTCGCATGTTGAGGCAAAGCCTCGGATTGATTTTGATATTCCCATGCTGCAACACGAGCCTCAGACTGATGACCCTAGAAATGGTATTTTACTTTTCCGTACACAACGTGTCGAGGGAAAGTATAGGAATTGGTCCCGAAAACTTTTTTCGCAAAATTAGCTTAGATCATCATAAAAACTCATGAAATGCGTAGAAAACCACTTTTTGAGACACTTTTCCGTTCGTGTGCCGTCGTCGTCGTTGTCTTCGTTGTCGTTGTCGTTGTCGTCGTTGGTGTTTGTTAACACGATAACTCAAAAAATAATCGAGATAATCAAAATCTGGAAATGCCAAAAGTTTTGTATCCGAAAAACTTAGTTTAAGTTCGAAGATGAGCAATTTTAGATTTGATCCTGGGGTACTTGCCCCAAGAAAAACCTCAAAAAATTGACACTTTTGTATGGGAGGTACCCGTAAATCGACTCCAATTGACTTCAAACTTTCTGGGATTCCTTTCTTTGGGAAAAAAATAAGATTCTGAAAGTTTGAAACCAGTCGGAATTGATTTACGGGTACCTCCCATACAAATTTTTTGAAATTTTTGACTGAAATTACCGATTTTTGGACAATTTTGTATGGGTGGTACCCGTTAATCGATTCTGATTGGCTTCAAACTTTCTGAGGTTTCTTTTTTTGGAGAAAAAATAAGATTCTGAAAGTTTCATGTTGATCGCATTTGCAAAAGTTTGATTTTTTGTCCTCAATTTTTGTCGACATTTTCTTGGAAAAAATTGAGGCCCAAAAACCAAACTTCTGCAAATGCGGTCAACATGAAACTTTCAGAATCTTATTTTTTCTTCAAAAAATGAAACCTCAGAAAGTTTAAAGCCAATGAGAATCGGTTTACGGGTACCTCTCATACAAAATTGTCGAAGTTTAAGTTAAAGTGACCGATTTTTCACTTTATTTTTATTATTATATTTTCACTGCCTTTATTTCAAGAAAATTCACAAAAAATAACCAAAAGTACTTACGGACAACGCAGGCCAACGGTACGGAAAAGTTCGGGATCACCAATGTAATTCTTTTTATTTGTTTGAACAAACCGATAAACCACTCAAAACTGCTTATAACTCATATCTGTGAATGGAACAATGTAAATGGGTACTATTCCTATCGACAGAAAGTTTTAGATCTCAAAAATACCCAATTTTGACTGATACGTTCAATATCGTTAACATTTAATGGATACGTTTTATCACTTTTAGGTACTAGTTTTCTTTTATTTTTTGAGAGTCATGAAACGTTCGAATCAGTCAACCAATGGTTGAAATTGTTTATATTCAAATGTCTGAAGATAATTAAATCATACATACAGAAATAAAATGTGGTAGGTTTGTGCTATCTATTGGTGACGAGTATAGTTACCACAAGTCTTAGAAAAGTTACCACACGCACCAAACTATTACTATGCACAGCACACATGCATTTTTTGGTTGGAAAATTCTCGCAAATCTGATGTCACAAAAAATCGGCTTCTGCGCCGAGGGCTATATCAAAAAGTGTTCTTCTACAAAAGTTGGGTAAAAAGTCTAGCTTTAAAATGATACTAAACTTTCCGGAAATGATTGCATTTTTTTTGGAGTTTTGATTGTTTGAAAAAAAGTGCGGCGAATTACCCCACCTTCTCCTAATAGTTATGAATAACACGATTGAAAAATATCAACAAAGATAATTATAAACTATTTTTATGCATTGGAGCTGTTTGAGCATACGCAATCTGATTTAAAAATGTACAGAACATCTAGATGAATAGCGTACACATGATTACGTCATAGATGAGACTTTTCTTCTCAGCTTAGTTGAAATATTTCCTTCATTCACGGCGAAGCAGCACAGACATTCCAGCAATCGATTAGCAAAAAGGAAAAAAGCAATTACATTAGGAAATCATGGAATTATTTGAACTGAGATGTGATTAGACTGTGATGCAATGAGCCGCAGAGATTCCTTCAGTCCCATAATATAATTCGAATGCACTTTTTTATTCTTTTCCACTTTGTCTGACAGTCTTATTAGAAAAAAGGGTATCTCCAATGTTTTATATTATCCCCCCTCCCAACAAAGCTGCCAAATATTCACACAACTAATCTGTCAAGGATTCGAAGAAGAAGAAACATTTCTTTGCACATTCAACGTTTAATTCGATGAGATTTATTCACTCATTCGTAAAATCGCATGAGAAAAATATAAAGATAACGTTGATATACAAATACTCGCACAAAGACAATATAAAAAAGCTCAACCGTATAGTTTATAAGGCAATGATTCCCAACATTATATTTCTTCTCGTTTTTTCCACACTTCTTTTGATGCTATTTATTTTTGCTTTCTTGTATTTTACTTTACCTTCTATCGTTTAGTCTGGTGGGCTACAGTATTGAATTTGAGGCTGTATATTTGGCAGGAGAAAATTGTTCAAGCCGACATCTACATAATTTCACATTTCAACGAATAATGTGTTATACCAACACAAAACTGTACATAGGGAGCGCTTAAGATAATCTCTTTTTCAGTCGTCATGGGTTCAACCATGTATCAAAAAATAGTTTAATCTTCTGGGTGAATGGATTTTTCTCTCTCAGAAATCGATTGAGTAGCCTACACATAAAATGGAAGAAGGGCAATATTTTGTTTTCTTTTAACACTTGACATGCATTATCGCCCATTATATTGATTTCATCTGGCGAATTGCAATGTATCAAGCCAAATGATAAAGAATCTGGACTATTCGTATACAGTAAGGTTTTTGATCATTCAAATTATGTTGTGCACATGGGTTGTCCACAATACATTCTTATCTAACTTAGCTAAACAGCACATATGAGTTTGGGGGAAAACAGGTTTTCATTTTTTGTCTCATTATTTAATTTTATATTCGATTGTGCTGCTCTATGAACTTCCACATTCGAAACGAATTTACATGTGTTTGCTCAGTGTTAATTACAGCATTATCCGATTCGGAGATGTTCAAAATGAATCGAATTTTGGGACGAGGATGTCGCAGTATGACAAACATCATCTTAGATTAAGATATAGATTAAAGAATACTAAAGTCGCACTGAATTGGGATCAGTGTGACAATGCAGAGAAGGTTTCAAAGTTGCTGAAACACTTTCATCTTTTCTTCTTTCATATGACATTGAATCACATCGAGGTAATACAGCCCTGATTCAACGTTATTATTATTGGCGTCTTATTCTAATATAGTACATAGAACAAATACGCTGCCTTGCTCAAGATTCTTGATAAACTTATTCATTACACAAATAGAATGCATGATTTAACACGTTAATCTTTCAGTGAAATATAATGGAATCAAACAGGATAACAGTGTTGGCGCGTTATACTACGCGAAGTCAAATCATTGGGTTACGCTTTGTGAAAATAGAACCGAGATAATGGTAACATCATTGACGTTAGTAGCGTCAGAATAAATTAGATGATAAAACATTGCAAATGAAAAGAAGGAAACTTTCCCATAATGTGAATGGTTTTCAAGACAAATGCACATCACTTAGGGAATTGACATGCAAAGATGTGATAAGGTTGTGACGACTGACGTTCTGCTATGCTTTGTACGGCTTCTCATCCGAAGCAAGACATTTTTAGAATAGTGACAGATAAACAGCGGCAAATCTATGCGAGACCGAAATTAGATTCAGCGCTGCAATATCAGATTCAACAATGTTATAGATATTTTACGAGTTAATTTACTTTATATCTTTATTTGGTTTTGTGGATATTATGTCTTGGCGCTAGGCATAGCTAAAGCAGTTGAATTCTCCAGTTTTGGCCAGTAAAGAGACCCTACCAATTCATTCATTGGTGAAATCAACAAATTGAGATTTTTAACAAACACCACTGGAAACGATGATTATATGAAAATGGAAAAACATGAAAATAAAACGGCGCGCTCATCACCATTCTCCAATTCTCAATGTTGGCGAGGATTTGCGCTTCTTCTGAGTTTGAAGTTCCAAACTGAACAAAGATATAATTGATTCACATTATCGATATTTTATTCGCTATATTCAGGTTGTGAAGATAACCAACTTGTTCTCTGGAAAAATCATATATTGTCAAAATGGGCGAATAGAAAGCTTTTACTGCTCTTATAAAGGAAAATAAAATAGGCAATGAATAGCTCACATGGCGGAGAAGTTTTGTACAACAAACTTTGTTCACTGTCCTTCAGAGTGCTCAAATATCCTACGAAACGTGGTAGAGTGCATATGAGGTATGGATACAAATTGTCATTCGAATGTATTTGCGAGAGTCCTACAAGCTGTCGTCGAAAAACACGGAGTAAAGAAAGATTCCGCAGATATGTGAGACGTGATCCGAAGAATTGCACAACTATTACGTGAACTAAGATACAAACTCCGGAAGAAACATTTAGCACAAGGGCTGGAATATTTGTACAATTATTGATTAATTTCATTGGGGGAAAATGAGTTTTTTTTTCTTCTTAATCCCATATTTATGGTTTTTTTTAAAGATACGAGTATACTCATATATAAATATTTGACTGACTAATTGTATTGGAAAAGATAGAGTTTTGCATTCAAACGGTCAGCTAGGGGGAAAAATCATTTTTTTCATCTTTCATATCCACACGCATCTAGTATTCACTTAGAAATTATTTTTATTTTTCCAGAGGTATGCATGTCAATCTGAAATATCTATGTATATTCAACAATATTCATCGTGAACGAATATACATATATATTTCAAAATTAACGTGTTATACCTATGGAAAAATAAAAATATCTGTGAATCAAACGACTTTTGGATGATTTTGGTGAATCACAGTGAATATTGGAACATTTTAACTTTCATAGATATTACAGTCTGATGAATATTGTTGAATATACATAGATATTTGAGTCTGACGTGCATACCAGTGATTTTGTACAGATTGTAATAGCTTCGAAAGTCAAATAATGATCCAATATTCGCCGTAATCCACCTAACCCAAGAGAAACGGCCAATATGTTTATACGCTGTCTATCCGCCGAAAATACACTACAATAT
>NW_022601408.1:5009910-5025571 GCF_009176505.1 Sitodiplosis mosellana
ATATTGTAGTGTATTTTCGGCGGATAGACAGCGTATAAACATATTGGTCGTTTCTCTTGGGAAATCATTCAAAAGTTATTCAAATTTTCAGTTGAAGGTTTGATTCACTATTATTTTGATTTTTTTTATAGTTATTTGTGTTCTTGGAATTCTCGTGAAGCCGGTCAGCTAATCTTGCAATCGAACTTATTTTCAACTCAGTCTATCTCAGATAAAATCATCCTCGTCTAATACCATTGATTTTACATGTAAAATAACAACAAGAAACGACAAAAGTGACCTCTCGTAGCGGCACAGTTGAAACTAACGAAACAAACACAATTGAACATGTCATTTTCATGTTGAGTGTTGGTCGAGGGGCAAACCACTCAAAAGTAATACTGTGTATTAGTATTACTTTAAGTAATACTAATGTAAATATTACCTTATATTACTTTAGTATTACTTTTTTCAAACAATAGTATTATTTTTAAAAGGAGTATTACTTTATCAAAAGTAATACCACTTTTACCTAGTATTACTTCGTATTACTTCGCAGGTATTATGTATTACTTTTGAGTGGATTGCCCCTTGGTGTTGGTTCTGTTGTTTGCCGTATAGCCGGAGAGAGATGTCTACAGCTTAGTGGCGTTGAAAGACATTCAACACCCATGGATAAAATTGAGCGTTTTTAATAAAATTGCGTACGTGAGTTCTGGAAAAACACATATTATCGCATTTTCTCGCGAGTAGAAAGCAATAAAACTCCTTGGTACCTAATATTTTACATACAATGTTTTTGTATGCAGAAAAAAATTCATACCTCTTTGAAAATTCATTAATCTTCCTAACCTCATTAGATTGCACATTTTTCACCACTATAAAAATAAAATAAAATTACTGAAGTGTTATGAGTGTCGACTGGTTTCACTAGTTTAAACATTCAAAACAACAATTCCTCCTTTGATTCCCATCCAAAAATGTTGTTCCTTTAAAATGGACCAGAAGTATTAGGTCACGTATTTCAGTGTTACATCAACTGTTGTGGCAACGAGTGTAGTTCAAAAGCAAAAATCTCTGAACCATTTCAACGTATTCTGAAGTACCAACAATACCAAAGTATATCATTTGTATGGTGGAGCACCGAATTACAAAAAAGCAGTGCAACTTGGCAATATTTGCTGGAATATTGTTGATAATTTGCCATGCCAAACAATGCTCGTGTGCCGACGAATTGTCTCTTCCTGCGTGGCATTAGCAATTACTAATAAGATTGATATTATTGCTTGTTATTTTTTCTTTTTACTCTTCTTTTGAAGTTAGATGAAACAAGCGAAACTTATTGAAAAAGTTTACGAAGTGATTGTCAGCTAAAATATAAACGTGCGTGTTTAAAAATAAATATGCTAAACAGAGGTCGGGGTAATACGAACGGTACAGTTCAACACAATGTCGCCGCTTGAAGCAAGGAATGACATTTGCACAGTCAAACACTTGACTATCACAAGCTTTTCTTTACGGCGACATATCAGCATAAAAACTGAATCATAAATATGAATACATAAAATCAGAAAGGACTGTGTACAAGAACACAGCGCTATATCGAAATGCAAATATTTTTTCTTTCTCTTTTCTCGTTGTTGGCATAACTTTCATCCTCGCTCAATATGCTTGCCGAGTGTCTCACAGACGATCAACGCTGGCTGTGCAACTGTAAGTGAACTTTTTCTCCAGCCACCACCAGAAACAACGCTATGCTTGGCTAAGGCGGCCTCTCGAAAAATGAGCAAAGAATGTTTGCGTGAACGCGGTACTCAACAACCGCACAATTACGTTAATATTAATGAAAATAATTTTCATATACATACATAAATTGGTATACTTTCTCATAAATAAATGAGATACAAGCAAAGCTTGAGATGTATTATCTGTTCACGATACCAAAACGGCTAAAAGATATAGTACAAAAATAAAATGACACAAAGTCGATGAGAAGAAAAAGGCGTAAAAGGCGTAAAAAAACAGAAGTTCATGAAGTGCACGACAAAAAGAAAAACAACAAGCACGAGACAGAAGAAAGAAAAATGAGAAATGAAAACCCAATTTCGTGTTCCTCACGTGTTGTTCACATGTGCATGGTTTTCACTTCACCGTGTAGAGTACACAGTATATTTGTGTTTAAGATGCAGTATAACGAGTGTTTTTCATTTGATTTATTACCATATTAAATATGTGTTCAGATTTACTATGTATTATTATATGTTCGGCTTTTGCTTGCAGATTTAGACATTGGCATTACCACGACCATGTCACTATGTTGCTACGACTCAAACAAACTGCTGCTTAGCTTACATATCTGTGATATCATTTAAACGCAATTCACTGTACACTCGCGAGCGCTTTTCCTGACCAGAATCTCCCGCGGTATACACAATTAATTCGTGCCCCCAACATATGACATATTAAAGTGGCCATTTAAACGATGCACATTCGTTGAGACTCACAATTGAATTTATATGTGGATTTGACGGTGTTACTTCATGCATTTATATGGATGAATATTTCTCATTAATTCGCAAAATGAAATGGATAATGAGTCGGAATAAGCAAATAAAAGGCAAACACATTGTAAGCAAGTACGAATGGAGAAAGGGAATGTATATAAGAATAAAAGAATGAATGAATGAATGATGGAATGAATGAAGGAATGAAGGAATGAATGAAGGAATGAAGGAATGAATGAATTACAAATAAAATAAAATCGGCCCATAAATTTGGCTCAAAATATGTATATGTACGCAGCATTTTTTTTTTCAATTAAGAACCATCGCTTCATACTTTTTATTCTTGCTGAGAGAACTTGTGTCTTCACTTTTCGTGTCTATTTGTGCGTGTAAATTGTCGAGTAATGATTCTCAGTATTTTCAAATTCATCGAGTTGTGCAAAAATGGACATTAGAGCTTATCCGAATTAGTTTTAATGCGACAATATGACGCCAGCCATAGTCAAATTCATTCTTATACATACAATCGTTGAGTATTTCCACCACAGAGACGAAAATCTTTTCGAATACGAATAAAAATCCCAACGACCACTTTTATTTTTGCATCAATTACCAGGAAATGATGATGAAGAATACGAAGCAGAAGAAGAGTTCGCAAAAGAAAACACAAAACCAAACGATATCCTTTTGAAAGTTCGATGCGCTGCCAGATATCGACTTTTACATCAGTAGCTCATCTCCACCAACAGCCAATTGTGAAGTTCCAATAAAATAGTGAAATTCAATTGAATTGTCATACGTGCATCGCACTGAACTACCAATATTTGTACTGCGCGTGCTCATTTTTATCTCTTTTATACGGTAATTTTGACGAACTCAACAGAGAATAGATTAAAGTATGATTTCGTTTGCGGCGCTGCGCGTAAGCAATTCACTTTAAATATAAAGTGGATTCCTATATGATCGTAGTTGGCCTATAGCAGGTCAAACATATGCTATGTATATAGGCGCCGCAAACGAAATTATGGACCCTGAGAAAAACCTTCGAAAATGATAAATTTGTATGGGAGGTAGATTTATTTTATGATCGATTGACTTCATAATTTGTGTTAGCTTCGAAGGATGGTGCGTTCGACATTATCAAACAGAAAAACTTTAACAAAGTCAATTCTCGTGTCGAAAGCGAGCACAAAACTTGTGATATCATTTTTAAAAAATCATTTCAATTTGTCTATTATGTATTCATCAAAATAGGTCCGAAATGATTTTTTAAAAATGATATCACAAGTTTTTTGCTCGTTTTCGGCGCGCACAGTACATCATAAGAGCCAATGCAAATGTCATAAGTAGCGCCACCTCTAATGATTACGGAGAGTTACCATAAGTCGTATGCAATTGATGTTGAGAAAAAGAAGAAGTAGACATTCTATTCATTTACATTACAATAATGGCAATCAATAGAGATGGTGCTCATGTGCCGATCATATCACTGTTACAACCTTCCGGTCCGTTGACAGCTTTATAATAATGTGTTTCGATGATGGTGTTCAAATCGTACAACTTCATATTTTAATCAAGTGCTTGTATTCGCTTATATTCAATATGATACACGACAGCACAGTTATACTGGCGATTACAATGAACACTTCTTTCGAGTATACATTTAGAACACTAACTAACTAAAAAAACAAATTAAGAACAATACATGTTGATACTATTCTTGGGAAAATTTATTTTATTGAAGCCAATAACAAATTCATTCGAATTTATTCAATGTTTACTGAATTCTAGGGGAATATCACGAAAAAATACTATAGAATTTCTATTGATTTTTTACATTTTTTTCAAATTAATTTCAATTATATTACATTATGCGAGATATCGGGGATAGTTCAGATATATCGCAGTATTGCGGTCTGCATAGTATTGTCAGCACCACAATGAGAACCATTATGACCGCACGACAATGAAAATTATACTGAAAAAATACTTTTTGTTAGTGACATTTTGCATAGTGAATCGTAGTGCTTACTAGACGCCATCTTGAATTATGATATTGAACATATCTCCACAAATCTGCAAAAATTCACATTTATCTTCAAAATTCATACAATTGCGCAAGAAACAGATAGTGTGGAGCTGGAAATTCGCCATATCTGGAATACTCCGCATATGTCAAAGTATTCAGCAGAATCTCAAATATCTCGTCGTATCTCTCATGGTGAATATGAGTGAGTAATACAGATTTTGCGAAATATTTGGAATAACATAGTTTTCAATGGATTTGAATGAAATAAATGAGATAAAAATAAGTTTTGTGAATAAAAATTTCGTGATATTTCCCTAGACTAAATTCGATAAAGTGAGTTTACGTCAATATGAAGTTAAGTGACAGCTTGCTGTTTGTTGTAGTAAGCTAAGATGGCGCAGCAACTCCCATCATAAATAATATCTGCCAAATTAAAGGTGTCAAACGGACGGATATTTTGTACCCGTCCGTACTTTTATTGATTAAGGATAAATGGACATCTTGTCCTATTGTCCCATTTCAATATGGGACAAATGGACCAATTTTTAAAATAACTTCATTTAACTAATGAAAACGAAATCCTATTTTGAAACTTTTTAGGACAACATGTCCGTTTGACCTAAATCAATAAAGGACGGACGGACGAACAAATTTTGTCCCTTTGAGCTTTGACACGTTTATGTCAAATTCACATAGAAAACTCTCGTACAAAAATGACTGAATTCTCTTTCACGAAATATTGAAATATATATTTTTTCTGCACTTCCATGGACTGAATGAGTTTCTACGGTTCAACTGAACATAATGAATCCATTCGTACGATTAAAATACCAAAAACAAAAAATTTCGTAAGTTAACACGGTTTTGTGGTTGGGTCCCTGGGGAACCATTTTCATTGTTTTACTACATTTTTTCTATGAAGATGTTATTATATTTTACGAGGGACCCGGAGGTTTCATCGCCTAGTCATCACTTTCACGTCTTCAGCAATATTTTAGCTCTATTTTTGCTGAATATAGTGTTCAAAAATGTCCGCTCCTTCATAGTGAAAAATCATGTTTTGTGAATCAAGTCCGAATTATAGCAATATACATAGTCGAAACGATCATGGCATCTTATTAATATAGTCTAGAGTACTATACTCTAACTATTTATTGGATGAAATATATCTATATAGAGTAATAAGATGCGGTTTGTAACCAAATTTTCCCAAGTCAAATTTCAATTCCGAGAAATTCAGCAAAACTAATGGGATTTAGCCGAAGGGCTTGCGACGCCTGAAATACGGCCATATTTTCATATTTCTATATTTCAATCATATTCCGTCATATTTCAAATATTTGGAATATTTGATATATTCAAGGCATATTTCATCTACGTTTTTGAAGTTTTTTGGTATTACCCGATATTGTTGTGACTATTTCTGTTTGAAATATTCTCCTCAATTTTCAAATATGCGAAATATTTGAAATAACAATGTTATTTGACGTATTTGAATATATTGGAAATTTGGTTAGACTTTTTGTATTGCTTCCAGGAATCCGAAAAATTAAACAATGAATTTGCTAGATTGATCTATATATTTCGGCAAAACGATGCCATCTTCAGGATCTATAACAAGTAATAACATTCTTTGTTTAAAATCAAGTAAATAATTAAATAAAGAGAAAAAATTATAAAATACCTTTAATTTTTTTTTCTCTTTATTTAATTATTTACTTGATTTTAAACAAAGAATGTTATTACTTGTTATAGATAGATCAAACTAGCAAATTCATTGTTTAATTTTTCGGATTTCTGGAGGCAATACAAAAAGTCTAACCAAATTCAACTACAAATCCAGCAACACAAAACAAATGATTTATATTGGAAATATTTCACATATATTTGTTCGTCGCAAGCCCTTCGGATTTAGCATTTCCGTTGAGAATGAATACTGGATTTCACTCCACTGGGCTGGAATTCTAAGTCATTCCACCAAAATCGTTCGGAATCTCTCTCTTTCATTCCAATATGGTCTTATGTACGAAAAAAATAATTCCGAACGATTTTGGTGGAATGACTTAGAATTCCATAAATCTACATAAACGTCATAACCATATATTTATATAGGTACGGTTTATGCGAAATACATAAAAAATTTACATGAACTGACATTTATGTCAAATATTTGGAGTCTGACAAATGGACTATTTTGTGTGAGCCTACCCGACCCTCCCTTAGATATCTTGAGAGAGAAACTCTCTACCCGAATCTCCCTTAGAAAGGCTCTCGGAAATTTGTGCCTAGAACGTCAAAGCAATTGACATTTCAATGCTTTTAAGTCAGTAGAACGTCAATGCTGCTAATGACATTGACGTTTTAGGCAAAAGCAACATAGGCGATTTCCAAGAGCCTTTATTATCTCCGGATTCCTGATGTAAATGATTCAGGATGATTCAGGATGATTCAGAACGACGTGTTAATCTCTCTACCACAGATTCCTTGGCTCATGAGGAGTAAGAAAGAGTATGGGAAAGAGTATGTTTTGCTGGGGTTACAGCCTTCGGCACACTTCGGGTCAAGTCACCCTGGTTCCACGCCAAAGGCCAAGCGCCACCTGGGGACTGATTGCAGAAACAGAGAATCGTGTACATAGTGAGCTACAACGAGTGCGTGTCTGTATGGCGAGAAGCATTGTTGTAAGTATAAATAGATAAATATCATGTATTTTTTAGATTTGTGAGATCTCCAAAAGCTGCATCTGGTAGTAGATAATACGAACCGAAATAAAGTTCAACATCAATTTACATCTCTATAAGTAAGAATTTTACTGGAAATTTTGGTATTTTGACCAAAAAAATTTATCCTCAATATAAATTTGTCCCGAGGAACATAAATTGAGTGTGAGTCAAATAGTATGAAAAGGTCTGTTTCAATATATATGGACTATTGTGTAGGTATATCGCTATTCTGTTAAAAGAAACCATGAGAATCATTTTGGGGGGGTCCTAAAATTTTCCTCAATACTTTTACGTACAACATGGGCTAGCAGAAATATAAAACCGTTTCGTTTCATTCATATTGATATTCTAAGAATCCATTCGTATTCTTATTACATTCTATGCCATATTCGGTTGCATCTAGCAATAATAAAACAGCATAAGAAATAAAAGACAGGGAAAAAGCAAGAATTTTTAAATGGAACATTTGAGAGAGCGTTACAGTGGAGCTTGTGTATTTTCAGCTTGAATGTAAAACGTGAACATAACAATGAAATCGAAATGAAAAGGATACAGACGTTAGCACGTTTGACATATTAAATTCGGTATATTCGTTTTAATATTTTCTTTTTATGGTAACTTCAGCATTGTCATTCAAAAAATAAACCCCGCTCTAAATGGTCGATATAGATATGTTATGTTTTATTTCAATATTCATATTTCCCTTGGCGCCTTACATGTCCAACGTTTAGCTTAAAAGTTATGGCTACTACACGCCATTACACATGATCAAGGCACACACAGCCGCTAGGTGTCGTATTTTACTGCTACAGTTTTGGTGTTTTCACATTTCACCACCAATTTCGTTTATTTGTGTAGCGAATCCCAAGTAATCTATACACATAGTACATATACATATTGCCATATTTACTACACAAATGACAGCACCGTCAGGCTGCTGTGCGCCATTTTACTTTTTTTTCAAACTCAAAACCCTTTTCTCAGGGCCTGAATGAAAGTAAACGCCCGAAGAGGTGGGTGGAGAAGGTTTTTTTTGACCAATCGATTCAGACGTGTGCAAGGTCAAAAATTCTAGAGGGGGGTAAAATGATTTTGCCAGATGGGGGGTGAAAATTTATAAATGGGTGTCGAAAAACAAGTGAAGACCTAAAAAAAAGGTCCTCACTTTTGAAAATCGATTATATCTAGTGTAAAATTTTCCAAATCGCTCGAGGGGGGTCTCACATTTTGGAATCCTAGAGGGGGGTAAAACCGGAAACCCCCCCTTGCACACGTGTGAATCGATTCCCCATCCAACCATGCAACCAATTTTGGGCGTTTCTCCTGCCCTTTTCATAGTTTCAAAATGTCTGCGAAACGCTTTTATCGATTTTATAGAAAATTCAGGACACTCTAATTTTCAGAGGAGGGGAGGCCCTAATATATTGGCTTTTTGAGTTTTTGCTCATATCAAGTTTATACACAAAATTTGAGCGAAATCGGAGATATCTCTCCTTTTTTTTGTTGGATTGTAATTTTTATTCGGTTTGGTGTGGAATCGTGTGCAAAATACCTAGTAAACACGAAAATGCATTTCCCGACTATATTTTTTTTGCCACGGAATAGGTGGTCTGACGCTGGTGATGTATTCAGATAACATGCTCACCAGACTACTCCCGGTAAAATAGGCCCTGTCTGTAGGTAAAATCATATTTTGAACCATTTTCAACAATTGTAAACCGCATTCATAGATAAAAATCGCTTATGTTCGGTTGTCAATAGATATTTTTCATTTCAATTTATTATTTTCTACCATTTTATTTAATTTTTTAAGGGGTCTAAAAATCTGGGGCGATCCTGAAATGTGACTATTGATAATATCGTTTTCTTTCAAAGCACACACAAGGGGGCACTGCCATACCGAATAAACTTTTTAATTACATTTCCGAGTTCGAACGGACGAGAATTCTGGGACGTCCAAGAAAAACACGGCTGTTCAGAGGGCCTTCACATAGAGTTCGGAAGTCCAACTGTTTTGTCCGGCCATCCGAAGACGAAAATCCAATATTTGTTACACACTTGGTGTGGAATGTATATGAACCGTTGCGACAAAAAAAATCCCTCAGATAAATGTATTTTAGTTTCAAATTGCAACATGACATTTTTTTTATATAGAGTTTTCAACAATGCCATATGAAAAGAATTTCATGTTGCACTTTAAAACTAAAGTATTCTGAGGGAATTTTTTGTCGCAACGGTTCATATATTAACCCTTCAATGCGCAATTTTTTATTTCTGAATGATTTTGATGTATGTTATGTGCCGCCACGATAAATGGAGAAAAACCTCATATTAGGATTCTTGGGAAATTGCGTATTTATCGAGAAAATCAGAAAAAGCCAAAAGTGTCAATTCGCTGTAACAGCTTGAAAAAATGTCATAAAGCTATTGATACAGAAAGTTAAATTGATGTGTTTCAGTCCTATGAGTCATAATTTGTCATTTGGAAAGAACGTAAAACTCTACAAGGCGAGAGGAAAAAAAAATTGGAATTTTGCTTTAATTTCGCATATTTTTTAAAGCAACACATGAACACAATTTTCGATACAGGTGACAAATTGTAAATGAAAGGGAGTTCAATTCCCTACATTTGTTTCATGAAAAAATATTCAGTTATTCCGTACCTATAGCGTTTGCCGCATCTGGTTAATTCACGAACCAATGCGTGATAAAGGATTGATATTATTTATATTTGTCTTTGTTTGCAATCCACGATATACAATGTGTTCCATATCGCACAATACGATCATGATAGTCCAACAGATTTGGTTGGAATATCGTTGAACCGCAACTCTGTTCACTGCGACATGAATGTGGACTTGAGGCAAAAATGTGGAAGTTTGTATGCGTGTGTGTACGTGAAACACAATCTTTATGGGGTATCTGTGTGAAAAAAGTATCCTCATTGATTTGTTCATCTCTCAAAGTGCTTTTGTTCTACGTTCTTATAATTCTGCTATTGTAAGCACACGGTGGAGTGGTTTCTTACGCATATTCTTCATGGAAATTTTCGTATATGTACGTTTCTGTGAAGAGTCAAACCCTCGGCAAATTGTTCATACATACATATATTTGGACAAAATAACGTGGCAAATCTCAAGAGAAATGTGGCGCCGCTTGCTTCATATACATAACTAAGTGAAACACACACATAACGAAACAAATGCAAAATCCCAAAATACAGAAAACTAAACGATAGATGGAATGATTTCATTGGAATCGTGAATGCGAACATAATCCGAATCGAAAATATTCAACACAAATGTGTGAGATACCATTGTACTTTTGCACAACTCTTTTTGTGGAAAATAGTCCGAGAAACTGTGCCTCTCAAAATTTCGTCGAGCTGAACTATTGACATCATACAGTTGTCTTTTGTGTGTATGTATGCATAGGGATATGTATGCGTATAAATGTAAAAAAACACAAAAAGAGGGAGCTCATTCGTCCTGCACTATAGGAAAAAAAGACAATTGAAAAGATAATTTTCCTTATAATGTACAGTCGTAGCGTTATGTATTGACCGGATTGACATTTAGAAATAATGTTGAAAAACAAGCACAGTTCGGCCAACCAAACAATGTACATAATACAAACACAACGACTTTATGTAGTGAGAGTGAGATAAAACTTTTTTTCTGCTCATTCCGTATTTGCATCGTAGCAGATGCATGCATACACACAAACGACTGTCACATTGAATTCCATTGTTTACAATGCGCACTTCACTCATCATCCGTTTCTAATACACATATGGATTTGTGAGATTGAAACATATTCTGACAATATTTATAAATGATATAAAAACACACAAATTGTTCAAAGTGTTACATCGACAGAGAATTTTTTAAAGTGTTACACCGCCAGTGACGTTTCAATAAAATTTGCTTTCAATGATTCACTTTGAAAAACGTTTGCGGCGATATTTCGGAGGAGAGTTTCAAATGCGAAGCAATACAAACGTCTTTATTATTGTCACATAAGTAGAACAATGAAATGAGTAACGAAAAGGTTTGCAACGCTGTTGGTGCGTTTATGTTTATATTCCATTTCAATGCACCATCCAAATGATTATGCATCAGAAAGTGAGACGTATGCACAATAACGTTCAGCTTGTTGCTTCCTTTGAAATGTAATTGCATGTCTCTATACAGCATTGTATAGTGAGTAGCATGACCATATGTTACAAGGCGCAGAATTGCCAAAAACTGTCGATCCGGACAATACATAACGCGACGACTGTGCATATGCATTGACGATTTAGTGGTGCTACGGTGATAACACAATACACACTAATTGGAAACTGCATCATACGATCTGCACTTCAAACAAACAAACTTCGAAAATAGATCTAATAATTATACTCAATCAAGTATTATCTTTGATTGAAATTAAATCGACCAAATACACTCATTCACTGTCATACGTATCCAGATTATTTGTAATATCTTTTGAAAAGAGACAAAGCATTGACAATGTTAACTTCTTTTCTTATTTCTAATGACACCATTGCTACCAAAATATCAAGCACAACATAAAAACGAAACAGGGCGGCATGGGATAGCAAAAGCCTTTCGATAAATCCAGTTAGATTAAGTAGTGTAATAATACAATGTGAAAATTCTATTTGTTGTAATCTTCTCTTTTCAAAATAATCCGTATCACAGTGAGACGAATGGATTAAATCCCTGAAACCATATGGAAAAAATATGTTTTTCGTCTAGAAAGAACACTGGCAAATGTTCTATAAATTGTTGGCACTGTCACTTTTCATTGTAAACAACACACCAACACATTGACATAGTCTGTCATAATGACTTTGTCATGCGTCTTCGAAAACTGATTTTTGTTGGTGGTTGTACAATGCTCTAGCATATATTTTGGCACTGTCTGTGTTACCAAGTAAGTAAATTATTCTGGTGCTGATACTCACACACTCTCACTCACTCAGTCGATGCCTGTATAAAGAAACATAAGCAACACCAACGTGCGTTCATATTGTACATTTGATTGGTCCTTTCAATCTACCCATTCCTTTCTCTATCGCTTTCTTTTTAATTGTTCTTAATGTAATATTTTTGAACACATTCGCAATGACGTAACATGGACAAAGAGATGTAGATATAGAAGTAAAAAGATGATTTTAATAAGATTGTAATAAGTATCTTATTACTTTTGGTGCAAAAAAATCGCAAAAAAAGTTTCATACAAAAATCATGTCAAATTTTGCAAGACACATTTTTTTTCAACATTTTTTCGGCTGACAAAAATTGACATGTTTTTTACATGAAACTTTTTAGCGATTTTTTTTTGCACCAAAAGTAATAAGATACTTATTACAATCTTATAACAATTACAATCTTATTGCTGTAATAAGATGATCTTTGTAATAAGATGAGTAATAAGTAATATGTCCATCTTATCACAGTAATAAAATGAAAGTAATAAGTAATAAGTAATAAGTTACTTACTTCTATAGATGTAGATGTAATGGTGTGCAGGCATATATGATTTTTTTTTTGCCGAAAGCGACAGTGCCCATTTCGCCATCCTTCATTATAAAATCGTCTAAAAAAATGTAAAAATCGTCTGAAGAAATAAAGAAATTACGAAAATCGTAAAAAAAATTACGAAAATCGTCGAAAGAATCGAAAAAATCGTCTGAAGAAATCGCGAAAATCGTTTAATAGTTGTTCATATTTTTTTTGTGTAGAAATCATCTAAAATAATGTCGAAGTCGTCAAAAAGTCCGATTTATTTTTCTCTGGCGTGAATATCCTCCAAAGAATTTGAAAAACGTCTACAAAAATGTTCAAATCGTCTAAAGAATGAAAAAAAGGTCATGCTATGAACTGAGACCAAATCGTTATAAAAATTAATGAACAATCTTAAGAATTGAAAATAAAGCGAAGTCAAGCCGAAACATACGATAATTTCTATGAAAATGAGTCTAATTTTGATGATTTTATTGATTTTTCGACAATTCCCAACATCTCCAACTACATAGATTTTCTGATTTGTGTGGATGCAATATAAATCGCTTTAAAAGGTTTGCACATTTTTTTTTCATTGATCCACGTAATCCAAGCTAGTGCTGCTATTAATTTTCCAAAATAGCGTACACTGAGCAGCGCCCTAACCGATGTGTAAATGTAAATTTACCCCTCGCAAGACAAAATTCACCCTTCGGTGAAAAATTTATCCCTTGATGTGATTTTTATGCAAAAACTATACCCAAAAGTCATGGTATCAATTCATTGAATATTTTCTGTTTGAAGCCAAAAATTGCTCGAACTAAAAACTTAGTGGCATTTTTTCAAAATGGTAGAAAACTTGGTGTATTTTTATTTGTTTCGTTGAGAAATAAAAGCTATTCACGGTGGAACCCAAAAGAAGGCATTTCTGAAACATAAAATGTGATTTTCCGCATAAAATATTGCGAGTTGAAAACATCCAATCGAACAGGGCCATTTTCGACCTTTTAGACCCTTCAGACAAGGTTAAGATAGTTTTGGATCGATTCCTCGTCCAAAATTAAGTGGAAATAGACTCATAACAGCCCAATGTAGGTGGCTTTCCTATATCATGAATGTGATTTTGTATGCAAATTGCAACCATTCGATTGCTCAATGAAGAAATGTTGGTTTAAGGCCAATTTTATTTTATTTTATTTTATTTTAATAAACACCGCCAAGCTCTGGCTGAATATAATGTGGGTTTTTGATTAAGGTTTGGCCGGAAAAGAGTGCAAGACTGTTACATATTTAAAATAATAAACATTTAGTAGCGATAATTTTTCATAACTATCAGTTCTCGCCTCGTTAAAAACCTGGCTCTTTTCATACATCATGCGGTATTCACAATAGTAGGAACATGAAAACGAAAAAACAGTCATACAACCAAGATGGAAATGCTTGATATTAGTTTATGGCAAACGGTCCATGATAACCTTTGGTAAACGTTTCCAAAGGAACAAAGGCTATGTGAAGCGTTTAATTACACGTTTAATTTGAGACCCTAGGACAGCAAAAGTCGTCGCTCAATTTATACCGGTGGATAAATTGACGAGAAGTTTTACGTCTTAAAGGCAGATCCATTAGAGCTGCTCACGAACACGAACTGTTCGAGTTCGTTCGAGTTCGTTCGAGCTTGGGCCGAACTCGAACGAACACGAACGATTTTCTTTTGATTCAAACAATTCGAATCGAACATAAAACGAACACGAACAATATTTTGCTTGTTCGAACCGAACACGAACAAACAGAAATTTCGGTTCGTGAATAATTGAAATAAATTTCATATCTAACTATAAATCTGTCTGATATCTTACTGAAATGCCGAGAAATTCACGCGAATATAGAGCAAAGAGGATATGCGCATGTGTTGGTGGGTTACACACGCGCACATACCAGAGGTCGCAACGGGAGCCCGTCCCGTAGTTCCGCCCGAAGCCCGCCCGTCCCAAAGTTTCTGTTTTGCAAATTCTAGACATGGTATTAGTTTCAATGAGTTCTATTGGCCCATAGGAACTCTTTCAACCCATTGAACCATCATAAAAAAGTTTAATTCAAAATTTCGTTGAAAAAACTTAAAGTCAATTTTTTCCCAATATGAATGATTTTCGATTCCAAGTTTTAAACGACAAAAATTTTTGTTTTGCGTATTTAAGCTATAGAATTGGTTTCAATGTGTTCAAGTAGACTCCAGAAACTCATTCAATTTATTAAACTATGAATTATTGTGTGATTTGAAAATTCTGTTGAAAAAAATTCTGAATCGATTTTTGCCTTATATGGGAGATTTTCGATTGCAACTTTTGAATGGCGAATTTTTTTGTTTCCAATGTTTTAAACACAGTAGTGGATTCAATGAGTTTATTTGGCCCTTAGAAACTCATTGAATACATTAAACTATGAAGATCAAGTGTATTTCCAAATTTTGGTGAAAAAAATTGAATCAATTTTTTACTTATCTTAAGAATTTTCGACATCATCTTTTGACTAACAAAATTTTTTGTTTTTGGTATTTTAGTCGTACGAATGGATTCATTATATTCAATTGGACTACAGAAACTCATTCAGCTCATAAAACTACCGAAAATAAATATATTTCAATTTTTCGTGGAACAATTTTGAAGTCAAAAATGTACGAGAGAAAATGTTTGAGCAAACTTGTTTTAACTCGCATGTTTTATCAATTTAAATGATTGAAATATGCTCAATGGAAACTAACTATAAAACAGTGGCTTTATGGACGATTTTGAATTTATGTAAGACATTTTTTCAATATTCTGTGTTTCAGAACGGAAAATACCAAAATGTAATATTAACATAAATCTATAAGGCAAAAATCGATTCAGAATTTTTTTCAACAGAATTTTCAAATCA
>NW_022601408.1:5025671-5032107 GCF_009176505.1 Sitodiplosis mosellana
TTTTTCAACGAAATTTTGAATTAAACTTTTTTATGATGGTTCAATGGATTGAAAGAGTTCCTATGGGCCAATAGAACTCATTGAAACCAATACCATGTCTAGAATTTGCAAAACAGAATTTCGCCGGTCAAAAGATGATATCGAGAATTCTTCATATAAGGGAACAAATCAACTCAATTTTTTCATCGACGAAATTTTCAAATCGTTCAATTTTCAATAGTTTTATGAATTGAATGTAGTTGTAAGGACCATCTGCACTCATTGCCAGTTTCAATTTGGAACCGTTTTCACAATTGTAATATCGATGTTCCTTCTATGTTGCTAATATTATTTCGTCTAATCGTTGAAGATATGTCCAAATTGTTGGCGAGATTTCCTTGAATAATGTGTGAATTTCTCGGCATTTCAGTAAGAAGACTTGACCTCCTGAGAAACTCTATGTTTGTATGACTTACATTCAACATTCGAAATACTTGAATCGAACTCGAACAGTTCAAAACAAATCGAAATCGAACTCAAACAAACACGAACATAGCTTATTTTGTTTCGAACAATTCGAACCGAACCCGAACGAACACGAACACAAAATTCAAAAGAAATCGAACTCGAACTGTTCGAGTTCGGTTCGTGAGCAGCTTTAAGATCCATGTCGATTGCAAAGTGCATTGAGTTGACATGGACTATGATTTGAAGCGTAACTAGAGCATTTGATGCTAATTATGAATAATTCAAAATTGACTTCAGACATAAGAATATTAAGTTGCCAACTCATGGATGGCTACAACAAAGCACAAAATCAAAATTTACAATAAATAATAAGTGTAAACATCACAGATAAGTATCATCATTTCTATACACATAAAATTCATCTTTGAGGTAGCTGCTGTGAACAGTTCCGGCACCATGTTCGCCATTTTGCACATTTGAGGAACTAGAGCCTCGCGCATCAACTTCATGTGCTTGTCATTGACCTTGAATTGTTCACTGTGCCTCAACGAACGGCCATGATGAAATGAGACTTGATCTCTAACTGTTGGACAGTTAGCGTTGCCGTTGATGATGTCGTAAAAGAAAGTCAATGACGCGTTGACACGTCGACGGCGAAGACTAATCATGTTCAAGTCTGACAATCGCTGCTCGTACGGTGTGATTGAGTATTGGTTATGCACGGATGGGTATTCACGACGAGCGTACATAGTGAATTGGCGTTGCACGGATTCAATTTTGTCGCTGTGGATCTTGTGGAATGGAAGCCATACCATGGCGCAGTAATCGAGGTGAGATTGAACCAATGCAAAATACAGCGACTTAAGTGTGGTAACGTCGGTGATATCGTGACAGAAGCGTTTGACAAAGCCAAGTGCAGCCGTTGCCTTCGAGGTGACCATGTCGATGTGTTTGGCAAAAGATAGTTTTCTGTCAATTAGGACACCCAAGTCCTTGTGTTCAGTCACTTTGTCGAAGGTATGGTCGCCATAAGTGTAGCTTGTATCCAAATGCTGACGTTTCTTGTAGATGGATAGCACTGCACATTTTTTGAGGTTACGGTGCAGCAGATTCACGTCACACCAATGTTTAAGTTTGTCGATGGCTTGTTGTAGCATCTCCGAATCTTGCTGAGACTTGATGATTTTGGCTATTTTGATATCATCAGCAAACAGTAATATCATGATGTCTGGGGGCAATTGATCCACGATGTCGTTGATAAATAGCAGGAACAGTGTTGGGCCAAGGTGGCTTCCCTGCGGGACACCCGACGACGCTGTAAAATCATCCGATTCACTTGCTCCATGCTTGACAAATTGAATACGATTTTCGAGGTACGACTTAAGCCATTCCAGCAAGTTTTGAGGTAGATTGAATGTTTTCAACTTCTGGATCAAAATGCTGTGATCGACTCTATCAAAGGCTTTCGTAAAGTCCGTGTACAGGACATCAACTTGAGCTCCAGTGTTTAAGCCACTCTGGGCGTAGTACACAAACTCGGTTAGGTTTGATGCAGTAGATCGTCCTTTCATAAAGCCATGTTGGTTAGGCGAGATGCGATCACGAACAGTTCCAAGCAATTTTACGTTGACGAGGTGCTCGAAGAATTAGCGATCGTTGGTAATTTTGCTATGCATCTGTAGTTTTCAATGTCCGATCTGGCGCCCTTTTTGAATATGGGTGATACACTCGATCGTTTCTATTCGTCGGGAAAAATGCCAGATGAAAGCGACTCATTGAAGATCTTAGTCAATGGACTAGCAAGCGTTGGAGCACACTCCTTCAAAATCAGAGGATGAATACCGTCAGGTCCAACACCTTTCTTGGTATTGACCTTCGTCATTTCAGTCATGACAAAATCTAGGTCAAGCTGGAAACAAGAGGTGTTCTCAGACTGAGGTGACGGTGGATTATTTGGTGTCGTTGATGTGGAGTAATTGCTCCCGAAGAAGTCCGCAAATAAATTTGCTTGCTCTGGTTCGCTGGATGTCTTGGTGTCACCGAATCTCATGGTTTTTGGTATATTATCAGTGCTCTTTTTAGAGTTTACATATTGCCAAAACGAAGAAGGATCACTTTTCAAATTTGATTTCATTTTGTCGACGTACTGATTGTATTGTTCAGTGTTTTTTGCACTGAATTCCTCGTGCAATTCTTCAAATGGCTGCTTGTCATTGGTCAGCTTCCAGTAATCCCAGGCTTTTTTCCTTAAGTTCTTGAGGTGTCTAGGTTCTTTGTTTTTCCATGGGCATTTTTGGTTGTTCTTGCGGACATATGTTGGAACCGTACACTGAATAGCTTCCGCTAACACGTCATGAAGGGATGACACCTTCTCTGCAAGTGATTTGTTTGCGAATAAGTCATCGAAATTGACGGCAGCAAAATATTCGTTCATGCGCTGATAATCAGCCCGTTTGAAATTGAAATGCATGTTATTCTGGTTTTCAGAACCATTGTTAATCGGATGCCATTCAAATTCAATCAACAAAGGAGGGTGGTGAATGTCGATTTTATCCGTCAATGACAGTTTAGTAGCATCGCTCACTGTTGTGTTGGCATGGTCGTTAGTGAAAAATAGGTCCAACAATTTGAGGTTCCGATTTCTTATTGAATTTATTTGCTGGAGGCCCAGGCCCATCAGGCCAGTAATGAAATCAGCAGCACATTGGGAGTGGAAATTTGAGGGAACAAGCACATTGCTATCCTCATCGTCATTTATCCACTCAACGTTTGTCAGATTAAAGTCACCAACAATTATCACCACGTCATCGGCATTTGTCGTGAGTGATTCAATGGCCGAACGATGTAAAGCGTAGATTTCGTTGGATGCGTTCGGTGGAATGTATGCATTGTAAATAAAAATGTTGTGTGATGGCAAGCTCGCTTTAATGCATACGTGCTCAATATCCACGTTGTCAAATTTAATTTCTTCAGTAGAGAAGATTTCATTATTGAGCGCAATGAGAACACCTCCACCTCGTCTGAATAATCTGTCTTTGCGGTAGACGTCGTATGTGCTATTGAAGAATTCGGCATTACGGTGGCTATGTTTGAGCCAGGTTTCAGTCAAGATGACTATGTCAAAACCGAAAGCAGCACATTCGTGGAAAAATTCATCCTGTTTGTTACCCAAGCTGCGAATGTTTTGGTAGTAGACACTGATGCGTGTCGCGTCGGGTGTGCGCAGCTTGGGGTTTAACGGAATCGTCTGTTGTCCACGCGATGGACGAAACGGTTTTGCTGTTGCTCGGAGGTTGCTGCGCGATAGTGACTTGGGCGCTGAGCAAATGGATTGAACCAATGGCTCACATTCGGTGTCGTCAGTGCCTGTGGATAGGCGTACATTGGCTGAGGATGGTTTCTGACTCTGTTTATGTTGCCATTTGGGTGCATCCCGTTTTTTGACTGCCTGTTTGAATTGACATGTGGTGCACTGATGGACGAGGGAGGTTTTGGTTTGTCAACGAATTCACAGGCCTTAACTGAACTCGGCCATATCGAGGGGTTAATAACACGTTCAAAGTATTGACGTGGAAAAGTCAGTTTGAACGAGATGAATTTGTAGCTTGAAATGGGCCGGTCACCACGTGTCAATCTTTTGCATCGAATCTCATTGACAATATTTGACGTGGAGTCAATGGAGCGCAAATGATTCAAAATATCATCACAGGTGGTGTCGTTAGAGAAGCGTGAGATGTGAACGCTCTTCGTCAGATTTGATGGCAGTGGAACTGACGGAACAATTTTCTTATGTAAATTGCTGACCTGTGGTAACGGTACCGCTTTGGCGTGTAAATTGCTAGCTTGGACGCGTGTGACATTTTTCATCGTCGGTTTGCGAGCCGGAGCGTGAACCAAATTGCGTAAATTCATTACATTTTGATGAACTGATGGTGTCGAGACAGTTTCATCAACAGCAGCGCCCGTCCAACCGCCGGTGCAGCCGGTGCAACGCACCGAGACGCGAGCGCGCCAAAGGCGCGCGAGAATAAAAATTCTCAAATTTAATTATTGCGAGCGCGCCGAAGGCGCGCGAGTGTTCTTTTTCTATGTATTTAAACACATAACGACCAATTTTTACTGACGATTACATTAAAAAAACCGCAAGATGAGTTTTAAAGAGCGCTAAAAGTGTTTAAATATACTTGTCAATCATTTGAATGAGCGCCGATATTGTACTGTTTACATTTTGAAATTTGAAGAAGGCGCTAGAAATATAAGCAAAATTTGAATATCAGTCCAAGAGAAGCGCACCAAAACACATGTTGAATGTTCTAGAATCAAGTGAAGTTTTGCCTCTTGAAAAATCCGATGTTTGTTTGCCGAACGAGAAGGAATGTGAATACCGTGATGATTCGCAAAGCGAATCGGCAATTCTGCATTCAGGTATGAATTGAATTGAATGTTGTGTGTTGAAAATCATCAGTAAAAATTGTTTCGTATTGATCGTGTGTTATATTGCAATTTTCAGCGTCAAGTGCATTTGAATTTGATGTTTCCATGCGTGATGAAAATGAAGAAACCTCAAATGGCAATGCTGACGCAATTGGTTCTGATATTAGTGATATTATGAACTATCCAGTAAATATGTCTCAAACGCTGCTCGAGCGCATCATACGCACTGGGCCCGTTCAAGTTGTAATTGCTTTTCCTACAACTAATTGCCGGTCGTTTTCTGAGTCATATTATACAAAGAAAATGCTCAACGGAGACAATGTTAACCGCGAATGGCTTATTTATTCAAAAGGTCTGGATTCTGTGCATTGTTTTTGTTGCCGTCTTTTCCAACAAAATCAAGTCGATACTGGTTTTGCTTCAATCAATGGAACCAAAGATTGTAGACATTTGTCTACACGGATCAAAGAGCATGAACTTTCAACACTGCACATTCAAAATTACACCAAATGGAAATCATTTTTGAGCCGAATTTCGGAAAATAAGACAATCGACAGCGAATTATTTAAGCAAATACAGCAAGAAAAAGAACGATTAAAAGATGTCTTCAAGCGAATTATCGCATTTGTACTATTTTTTGCACGCCAAAACATCGCATTCACCGGATCCACATCAAAACTTCATGACTCTGGGCGGAATGGTAATTTTCAGCAGCTGGTTAAGACGGTAGCTACATTCGATCCTGTCCTTCGAGAGCATATTGAGCGTGAAAAAAATCATTACCTCTCTCCAAAGATTCAAAACGAACTTATCGCAATTATTGGTGCAAAGGTGAAGACGCACATTTTGGATTGTGTTAAGAAAAGTAGATATTTTTCGCTCATTTTGGACAGCACAACTGACATCACCCATGTTGAACAAATGACAGTCGTTTTACGGTATGTGTTTGAGAATCAAGCGACTCAGCGTTATGAAGTTAGAGAGAGTTTCATTGAATTCTTGGAAATGCACGAAAAAACTGGACTTGGGATCAAAGAAATGGCAATCAATGAATTGGAATCACTTGGATTAGATCCCGAAAACTTGAGAGGTCAAGGCTATGATAATGGCGCGAACATGAAAGGGAAAAACATCGGCGTGCAGAACCTAATTCTGGAAAAATACCCAAGAGCATTTTTTGTACCATGTTCAAACCACTCAGTAAATCTTGTTGTGAATGAAGCTGCTGCTGCATCGGGGGCAACCGTTAGTTTTTTTTCTTTGGTCGAAGAAATTTATAAATTTCTTTCAGGTTCTTCGAATCGGTGGGATATTATGAAAAGCCATATCACGACAGCTTCCACGTTAGCTCCGAAAAACCTTTGTACAACTCGATGGTCCAGTCGAATCGCTGCAATGAAACCACTTCGGCTGAATCTTGGCAAAATAATCGCTGCATTGGATGAAATTAAGAATTCAACCGCTTTCAAGGATAAAGTTCGTTATGAAGCTGGAGCAATTATCGACAAAATTGATTATCCGTTTGTGTGTGCAGTATGTATGTGGTACGATGTTT